>NW_011500212.1:95818-137573 GCF_000495115.2 Populus euphratica
ACAACATTAGTGTAACCTTTTCACCTTGACATAACTAATTTAGCTAGACATAATGAAAGAAAGCAAAATAGATAAACAAAATAAGAACATAAAAGTTAACTAAGTAAAGGAAAGGAAATGAAAGGCATAAACTTGATATTAATGAAAGCGAAGCATAAACATTACAAAAAATACAAAGAGAGAAAGAAATAACATGATCTTGATCTAGAAACCGAGATACCTAAATGCATGGTAAATGCCTCCTTTTATATGCCAAAATTGGAAACTATTGATTTGATGACTAATTATTTTTGAAAGATCTATGCACTGTGAAGAGGAAACTGAATGTGAAAAAGAAAGTCTTTCTAGCTGAACAAGTAAGTGTCATTCTTCAAAACAATAATGCTTTGAAATATAAAGACCCTGGTTGTCCTATAATTTCTTGCTTTATTGGAGAACATAAAATTGAAAGAGCCTTACTTGATCTTGGTGCTAGTGTGAATTTACTTTCATATTCATTTTTTCAGAGTCTCAATCTAGGTGAGTTAAAACCAACTTCTATATCTCTTTTACTTGCCGATAGATCTGTAAAAGTGCCTAGAGGAATAATTGAAGATGTGTTAGTACAAGTCGAGTTTTTTAGAGTCTCAATCTAGGTGAGTTAAAACTAACTTCTACATCTCTTTTACTTGCTGATAGATCTGTAAAAGTGCCTAGAGGAATAATTGAAGATGTGTTAGTACAAGTCGATAAATTCATTTATCCTGTGGATTTTATTGTCTTGGACACAGAACCTATTGAAGCATGTAATTCATTTCCTGTTATTTTAGAACGTTCGTTTCTTGTAACCTCTAAGCATTGATTAATTGTAGAAATGGATTGATGAAGTTATCATTTAGAAACATGACATTGGAGATGAATATTTTCAACATTTGCAAGCAACCTGGATATGATAATAATTTACAAGAAGTAGATCATATTGACGAATTAGTTTATGATCAACTTGAATCTACTTTAAGTAAAAATGAATTGGATGAAACTGAAGATTTGCAAATGGTTTATTCTAAGAAAGAAATCACGAATGAAACAAGCACCGAAAATGTTGATGCGAATCTTTTGTCAACAGTGACAACAGATTCGACATCTGACATCACACCAATCGATGATTACTTTCCTAACGAATCCTTACTTTCTCTTAGTCCAATGCCTTGGTATGATAAAAATATTAATTTTCTTGCTTTAGGAGATTTGCCAGCTGATTGGAGTACCCAAGACAAAGAAAAGTTTTTGAACGAAGTGAAGAGCTTTTATTGTGATGACCCTAACTTATTCAAATATTGTCCTGATCAAATATTTCAAAGATTCATTCCCGACAATGAGGTAAGTAGTGTCATTAAACTTTGTCATTCTGAAGCATGTGGAAGTTATTTCTCGTCAAAAAAGACTGCTGCAAAAATCTTTCAAAATGGATTTTATTGGCCCACTATGTTCGAGGACACGCATGCATTCTGCAAAACTTGTGAAAATTGTCAAAAAGTTAATATTGGTCAAAAAGTTTTGTATTATAATTCTCAACTTTATGCATTCCCTAAAGAGCTAAGATTAAGATGGAGCAATCCTTATAGGGCCTGTGATATTGAGAATTCAATGAATGACAATGATTTTAAGAAAAATAGGCATCGTTTGAAACCTTACTTTGATAATTTTCCTAGTGAAAATGAATCAACTAGTTTGAATGATCTTGTAGATAAAGGTTGATTATTTTGTTTTTCTCACATTGTTTTTGTGTTTCTTTTTGAGTGATATTTGCTAGTTTCTCTCACTCCGGTCAAATGGCAGACAACGGTACTCCGTGACTTAAGTCGGTTCTTTTAGTTTCCCACAATAACTGATATTTGTGTATATATTTGTGCAATTCTTTGAATCTCTCTTCAAATTCTCATTTGAAAATGGACACTAATCTTGAAAAATTGAAAAAGTATTTTCCCGCTCTGCCTCAGAATGCGATTACAAAAATTTACTATGCTAGATGTGCAAGATTGAGATTGTTAATGAATCATAGAATTCCTGAAGATATTCGTTGGCTGATTGAAGCAAAGGTCTGATTATCAGGTAAGTCCTCTAACTCCTTCATTTCACACATGCTTGGAATAGGTATAAGCACTTTTGCAAAGAAACATCGTGCAAAACGACTGAAAGTCTGTCATTGATGTGCCAAATGGACTTGTAATATAAAATGTCGTTCTTTAGGAATGGTATCTATAAACCGTGAAGATAAAATACAATTCATTAAGGATGGCCTGAGTAAGGAGTCTTTAGATAATCTTCTATTGACTCTTGATACGCATCTTAGGGGAGATGTGCATCGTGCAATTCATGATTTATGACCACTATTTTATAAAGAACATGATCGACTTAGTCTTGGAAATCTGACTAAAAAAGACCTTGTTTGCTAGTTTTTAAGAAAACTGGATGAGAAACTTATCCCCGACCTCTAGAGGGCGTTTAAGCCGTTCTTGGACGTAAAACCAAGGGAAGATGTGAGCCACAATCACAACTACCTGTACATACACATGCTTTTTCAAAAGTAAATAAATAAATAAATAAAGAGAGAGAGAGAGAGTGTGAGACTCCAACTGGCCTATATATAGGTGTTATGATTGTCTTTCTAATTTCTCATCTATAAAACCCTCTCTTTCTTCCTTTCATTTTCACTCAACCCATACATTCAACAAATACAGAAGTGTGTAGAAATGGCAAGTTCCTCAAGTCATCATATAAGAAATATTTGTGTTTTCGATGGATCTAGTCTTGGGAAAGAAAAAGATTTTTTAGAATCAGCAAATCATCTTGGTCAAGTGCTAGCTGAGAGAAAAATTCATTTAGTGTATAGGGGAGGCAGTCTTGGGTTAATGGGAGGTGTGTCAATAGTTGCATTTTTAGGAGGTAATCAAGTTTTGGGGGTCGTCTCCAAAGCTTTAGCACAAGGGGACATCATTAGAAAAATAATTGGAGAGGAACTTCAGGTCTCTATAATATCAGCTCGAATAAATGCAATGTTTAACCATGCTGATGCCTTCATTACTTTAACAGGTGGTCTAGGCACATTGGAAAAGATCTTTTATATTTCCTCTTGTGCTCAACTACACATTCACTATAAACCCATAGGTTTGTTAAATGTTAATGGTTATTATGATAAGTTATTGTCTTTTCTTGATCATGCTGTGGAATAGGAATTTCTAACATCTTTTGCACGACAAATCATAATCTCTGCTGCTATTGCTGAACAATTGATTGACCAACTACAATCTTTTATTCCTGTAATTGATCCTTCCATGAGTCGTATAAAATGGTCATCTAAGGAAAGTCGTAAAAAGCTTAGATTGGATTTGAGCCTTCAGTTATGAATATTTGTGTCTTTTGGTTTTATTATTATGTTTTGTTGTTTCTTATATTTGTTTCAGTGTGTTTCAGGTTTGTTAGTGTTCGTTATTTCAGGTGATATCTTCTATACTCTATCTTTCTACCTTAGAACATTGAGGACAATGTCTCGTTTTGGTTGGGGGGAAAGGGTAGCAGCTAAAAAAAATGTGTTTTCGATTTCATAAAGCATGTGCAAAATTGTTGTTACTATGATGGTAGAGTAAGCAGAACTTTTATGACTCTTGAGATGCATCTTAATAACCATTCTTAACAAGGTCTATTATAATACTTCTTGAAATATTCAGGTTTACAAACTCTCGCATTGTTATCACTTAATTCTGCTTATATACTTATTTAACATGTATTCTTAAACCTTAATTTACACACACACACTTTAACATATGATTGTGGGTTGCATATTGGATTATTACATTATTTATGTTCTTTTATTAAAGGTAACAACTAAGGAAAAGGGATAGTATATAATTAAAAAAAAGAAAAAAAATGTTGATAATAAAAATATAGATAAGTTTGGTTTTGTAGCCTCCCTAACCTAAGCAATTAAGCCCGAAGGGGTGTTTTAACACCTAATACCCTAAAATCAACTGACTTGGAAGCTATGGGCCTAACACTTGTTACATGGGTTGAGGAGAAAAGCTTAAGGGAATTAAATATTGCACTATCTACATATCAGTATCTGCGACCTAAGTTATTAAGCTCGTAGAGGTGTCTCAACATTTAATGCCCTAAGACCAACTGGTCTGGGAGTCATTAGCTGAAAGCTTATTACATGGGTTAAAGATGCATGGTGTTTTACGTTATATGTATATATAAAAGAAAAAAAAAAGATAAAAATAATAATCCTAATATAAGGAAGTTAATCTTAAACATTAGAACAAAAATTTTGTTTTCGTCCAAGAAAAGCCCCATAATTATGTGTTGATAAATTGAGTACAAAAGAAAGCTTTATTAATATTTTATTAAGAGGTATTGAGCAGATATATAAATTTAATGAGAGTTTGTTAATTTGGATAGATTAATGGAAGTTAAATGATGAATACCTTGCTTTATGGAATTTGTAAATTGTTTTTCTATTTAAACACTTTGATTACTAGGGACTAATAATACGCTAGTTGGGGGGGTGATTAGTACTTAAAAGTGCATTTTTATCATGGTTTTATATCATCATTTTGCACTTGAAGTATCAATAACTCCTTAACTAAAAGCATGTTTTATAATAATATATTTAATAATATAAGATACCTTTAATTTATGGTTGACACGATGAAAAGATTGATGTCTTCTCCCAAGTGCAGGAGTGTCGAAGTAATAAATAACCCGACAAGACCGGGGTCGAACCACAAGAAGGTTAATTGTACAAATTATAAACAACAATAATAGCAATAACAACAACAACAACAACAACAACAACAATAATAATAATAATAATAATAATAGTAGTAGTAGTAGTACTAATAATAATAATACTAATAATAATAATACTAATAACAAAGAAAAAAAAGGAGAAGAAAAAGATGAGAACTTTGAGATGGAATATTAATGTAACGATTAAACAATGATAATAACAAATGTCAAGGTTAGAGATTCCACTAATGGTATGTCAAACAAGTATAATATAAACTTTTATTATTCAATTGGAAACCACACATAAAGGAGGTTCCAATCAAATTATAAATTGTTAACATGATTACATTAGTCATCTTATTCGATTAATGCTAATACTTGTAAATCTCGTCAAGCATTCATGATTATAACTTATGTTAACAACAAATCAAGTTTCTTTCATAGCTCAGGTGTCGGTTATACCATACAGTATGGTCTATGAAAGTGCCAAGCATTTGTTGTACCAAGTGTTATAGAACATAAATCAAGATTAGTCATTTAACAAGCAAAGTATTAAAGAGTGAACAAGATAACAAATATAAAACATGTTAGCATCAAACATTAAATTTCATACTAAGTTTACACTATAGTTATTCTTACACCATTAATGTAACATTTTCACCTTGACATAATAAACTTAGCTAGACATAATGAAAGAAAGAAAAATAAATAAAGAAAATAAGAACATGAATAAGATTAAAGTTAACTAAGTAAGTGAAGGAAATGAAAGGCATAAACTTGATATTAATGAAAACAAAGCATAAACATTACAAAAAATACAAAGAGAGAAAGGAAGAGCATGATCTTGATTTCGACACCAAGATGCCTAAATGCATGGCAAATGCCTCCTTTTATAGGCCAAAATTGGAAACTATTGATTTGATGACTAATTGATGAGTGGGTGGCCAACTCTTGACTTCGTGACAATCCTTATCTTCTCTTATCTCCCAAAATGTCATTGATAACGTCAAAATTGGAGCCACTCGAAAACATGAAAGTTGTAGGCAATTATCTTAGCTTTGTTGTGTAAAACATTCCGCTCATTTGGACTTCTAGAACTCCAAATATGGCTAAAATACTGAACAGTGCTCGGGCTAGAGGACAGATTCAGGCTTCTTTTTTGTTGCTATAATTTAGACTTGAAAATGGTCTTTTTAGATCTTGGGATCCATATGAAAGTTGTAGGCCTGTGTCTTACCTTTCCATCCATATAAAGTAGACCTAAATCTGAGATCTATAGCTCCATATATGACCCAATTACCGAATAGTGTTCCAGTTTAGATTGCACCAACATCTCTTTTCTAAGTTTAGCCATCCCTTTAGCCTTTCAATTTGAGTTCTTAAATTCATCAATCAATCCTTTCATTTATGTGATAGGCCTGCATTTAAAATGAACATTTACCATAAATTAAAGGTATCTTATATTATTAGATATATTATTATAAAACATGCTTTAGTTAAGGAGTTATTGATACTTCAAGTGCAAAATGATGATATAAAACCTTGATAAAAATGCACTTTTAAGTACTAATCCGTGTTCATGGTCCAATTTTGACCTAAATATCCAATTGAACCAAAAAATAATATTCCTTATTAATATAACTCGGACTGAACAGGGAATCAGTTTAAACCAAACTGATTTTATTTGGTTTGGGTCAATTTTTTAGCATAAAAAACCATAAAAACCAAAAACCAATGAAGATTTGTGGAGGCTTTCGTGAGTGCTGGAATGAGATTCCTTGATTATAGAAATAATAAAGTCAGATGTGGGCGAGAGATGGTATTTAGATAAGCTAATCTTCATCGTAATACTGAATCAAAGAAAAATTTGATGTAAAATATCAATCACTAAGCTGTTAATCACAACAACCACTTAGAAATTCAAAAAAAGCAACCAGCAGACATAAAGGAACCTTTAAGGTATAAGAACAATAAAAAAACATCCAACAGCTTAGATTATAGATTTTCGCTTTTTGGACTTAATTGTCTAGCACAAACTATTATTCACTCACTTCCTAAATTCTCCCTTTTGTTTTATTCTTATCATACAGCCTAGACTTTCGTACGAGCTAGGGGGCTAGGAAAGGGGGAAGGGGAATGGAAAGGGAGTGGGGTGACTGAGAAGGGGAAGCAGAGGGGAAGGTTGGAAAGGAAAAAAAGAAAGGACAGAGGGTAGTAGCTGAAAAGGGAAAAAATGATTTAGGGTTAGAGATGATTTTTTTTATATTTTTTTAAAAGTTAATTATATTTAATGAAAATGATTTGGTTTGATTTGGTTTAAGCAGTTTAAGTTTTATTAAACTAGAACCTAACAAGATTGAGTGATTTTTTATTTTTTAATAGGTTTATTCAGTTTTTCTTTATCGATTCGGTTTTTTGGTTAATTTTTTCTTAATTTTTTTAATCGGCTGATCAATTTTTATGAAGACCCCTAGTTTAAACTTTGTTGATCGATTGCTTTTTACTTATTTATTAGTATTTCTAATTACTTGGTTGATTGGTTTTTTTATCTTAACTGTTTTAACTAATTAAAATTTTTTAAAGTTAATTCAATTGATTTTAATTTTATTTTTTATTTTTGTCATGAATAATTATTGTTTTGAATGACTGAATGTATTTTTTTATTTTAGGTGTAAAGATATAAAATTTTCCTACATTTTCATTAGAATTAGAATTGAATATAAAGAAGATTTGAATAGAGTTCATCGATTTTGAAAGAAAGAAAAATGAAAAGGAGGACGGCTTGGCCGGCGAAGTTCCTTGAAAAAGTAATGTGAGCCGCTGTAGGCTATAAATTCCCTTATAAGCCGAAGGGGAAAAAAAAAAATCCAAGCAAAGGGAGAAGTACAAACGAAAAATGCCTTAAGATAACCGAAATATTATTATATTAATTTTCTTTGCACGTTAATAAAGAGACTGAAACAAACAGAAGGTCCTTCGAAAGATCATCATCGTCAAGTCTTTACAGAACCAGACACAACAACAACAACAACAAGAAACTGCTAAGGTAATCTATCCTTTTGTTTTTCTTACATGGGAATAATAAAATAGGTTAGGTTTATTTTTTCAGATTGTGGTCTTTAATTTGATCTGATCATGTCTGAGTTCTTGTAATATGCTCGGCTCATCAAATTAAAGTAACAGAATTTTGAGGGTTTTTTTTTTGGATTTCTCATTCATCTATATTTGTTTGGTTTCAGAGAAAATTGAGAAAGCTTGAATTTTCATCAAACTTTGAAAGATAGCTGAGTTGAATCTACTTTTTTTCCCCCAGAGAAGAGAACTGCCACCCAAACAAATCTGTCGTCCTCTCTCTCTCTCCTAATTCTCTAATTTGATGATTCTCTCAAGCGGAAAATTATAAGGCAAAGAAAGAAGTCAAATTTTGAATCCTTTTCTGTTTCGTGTTACTTCAAAAGGTGAAAAACTCGCTTTTGTTTTCCCTTTTGCTCTCTGCTACTTGATGTATCGTGGTTTTGTTCTGGTTTATGTCGGTTATTGGACTTTCAGGACAACAATTTGAAGACTTGATCTTAGGGTTTGGAAAAGGCTGTGAAGATGAGTGACAATTTGATGGAGAAGGTCAGTGCTTTTGGCGAACGCCTCAAGATTGGAGGTGCCGAGGTGGGTCGAAAGATGAGTGCAGGCATGAGCTCAATGAGCTTCAAGGTGAAGGAGCTATTACAAGGTCCTAACCAGGCCGATAAACTTGTCGAGGATGCCACTGCAGAGACGCTTGATGAGCCTGATTGGGCCATGAATCTTGATATCTGTGACATGATCAATCATGAAAAAGTTAGTAGTGTTGAATTGATTCGTGGCATAAAGAAGAGGATCATGATTAAAAATGCTAGGGTGCAGTATTTAGCCTTAGTGTTGCTTGAAACATGTGCTAAGAATTGTGAGAAGGCCTTCTCAGAGGTGGCGGCTGAGAGGGTTCTTGATGAAATGGTAAAGTTGATTGATGATCCTCAGACTGTCGTCAATAATAGGAATAAAGCTCTATTGCTCATTGAAGCATGGGGAGAGTCAACCAGTGAACTGCGCTATTTACCTGTCTTTGAAGAAACATACAAGGTACTCCTTTTTGTTTCTTAGTGATTTCACTTTTTGAATCTTTGGTAAGAAAAGGAATGTTCTATCAATTGTCTTTTGGCTTGCTAGCAACAAAATATCATCCTGAGTTTAATGCTAATAGTTCTCAAGTCAAAGCTCCCCCCCCCTTCTATTACTTGGATTGATATATTGGATGTTGGTTTTATTTGACTGTCAGCCTTTTTATGGAGTATATCATAGAGAGCTGTCTGCTTGATGAAATATGATTCTTAGCCCTAACAATCTTGGTTGAAAGGGAGGGAGTCGTAAAATCAAAATAAGTTTGATTAAGTTGGCTCTTTAAATATGCCAAATCCACCGATAGAAGTTAAATGAACTGTTCCATATTTAATTTGACAGAGCATTTGTTTGCTTTGAATATTTGTGGAAATAAATTGTCTTGTGGATCACAGATGAAAATTATGCAGGTGCTTTGTTTTGCAGTGTTTCTATAGAAGATAAATTCACGTAGTCCTTTAGTTAGTGCAGATTTATGAATTCTTGAACCATTATTGTTTCTTGACTTGTTTGTTTTGTTCTAAAGAGTTTAAAATCAAGGGGTATCCGGTTCCCTGGTCGTGACAATGAGAGTTTAGTGCCTATCTTCACCCCACCTCGATCTGTGTCGGCACCAGAAATGGATACTAGTCTTGCACAGCACATTGAGTATGATATTCCTCTGCAAAGCTTTACAGCTGAACAGACAAAGGAAGCATTTGATGTGGCAAGAAACAGCATAGAGCTTCTTGCTACAGTGTTGTCCTCTTCACCTCAACAAGATGCATTACAGGTACTTCTTATCTTACAAGTTTTGATATCCAATTAATTTGGTGTGGATGTATTGATTTTGATTAGATAAAAAAAAAAAATAGCTCTATAATCCTACAAATATGAGATGCCTAAACACTTCTTATTGTTTGTGTATGAATTCTTTTGTTCTTTTACTTTCATTTGACTTTGGTAAACTAACTAACATTCTAAAGATACTGAAGTTGTGTTTACTTGTGAAAATTTTTTCAGTTTTGAGAAATTTTTTTCTCAGAAATAGAAAACTAAAGAAAATGTGTCTACTAACTGAAAATGAAAATTGATTTCTTAGAAACATTGTGTTTTCTAATTCTCCACTTTTTCATAAAATTGGAAAACACAAAAATAGTTGTTTTCCAAATTATCCACAATAAAAATAAGAGCCTTGTTTGGTTAACCTAATGTTACGTGTTAATTCCTTTTCATATTTTTAATTTAAGCCAAATAAGGCACTTGTTTTCTATTTTGAAAAAAAAATGTATTTAATAAACATGTTTCCTTATTTTTCTATGGAAAAATCTCTTTAGAATAAATAAGAAAACTAGAGACAAAAACCAAAAAAAACTATTTTCTGAAAAGTAACACAACCTAAATGTTATCTAATCATACTTAGGCCTGCTAAATTGTGAAAAAATAAGGCTATTTTTGAGTGGGCTTTTTTAAATGGATTATTAAAAACAAGATTATCATGTTCAGATGTAACATGTTAGTCAAAGAAAAAATAGAACATTTCTAATTTCTTAATTTTATATTGACGATGGAGAAAATTATTTATAAGTTGGCCCATTTTTCTTAGAATCTAGGGTTTCCAATTTGAATTCAGGAACAAGCAAACCCTCCACCCCAAAAAAGAAAAAAGTTGAAGAAAGAAAAACCTTATAGAAACAGTCGGTCTTATCTATGTAAATGCCAAAGCAATTATGTTGGTCTTTGCTGGTATTTTTGGTTGCTTGTAGACACAACTTTTTGTGGACTTATTTCCATGGTGAATGCATAACTTTGCATATTATTTATTTATTTATTATTTTAGGGTCAGCATCAAATTTTCCTTTTAGATTTTGATGATATAATAACTATTTAATAAATAATAACCATTTAATAAAATTTTGATTTAGAAAGGAAAAAAGAAGAAGTAAAACTTAAAATCTTATCTATAAATTCATTTTTTTGTTGTTTTATTTTCCCTTCCTAAGCCAATCAATTGGTGGTGCTCATTGCAATGTCATCCCTAATGACTGAAGTCCTCCAAAAGAAGCCAAATGTCACCAATTAAAATGAATAATTACTTTATTCATTTATAAGATACTAAAGACTGATAAAATGTAGACGTGTTATCATTGCAATTCTATTAGTGATTTTAACAATTCCAACTTTTTAAATACTGATT
Organism: Populus euphratica; assembly: GCF_000495115.2. NCBI lineage: Eukaryota > Viridiplantae > Streptophyta > Magnoliopsida > Malpighiales > Salicaceae > Populus > Populus euphratica. The sequence goes on from NW_011500212.1 coordinate 106,914, forward strand.
TTGCTTCAATTCCTGGCTGACTTAGTTTTATGAGCATGGCGACAAGGTTCTAGCGACAAGTTTTATCATTTCTAGAACCTTGTTAAACTGTACATGTCAAAATGCAAGTTTAACAACCATGGAGATATGGTTGAGTATTTTTGCATTATCTCTTAATTTTTGTATGTTTTTAATATAAACATATATTTACTTTTCAAAATTTAAAAAATTCTTAATTGTTTGCAATTGAAATGTGATTTTCAATTCTTTTTCGGAAATGGGAATTGTAGAAGGCATTGAGGATTGAGTAGGGGAAATAAACACATTTAGAGAGAGAGGAGCTCTGTTATGTGTGTGTCTATTTTAGAAATAGATAGCTCTGTTTAGAGGCCCCAGCTTGTTGTTTTTCTGTCTTAGCCTCCTATTTGTACCTTTTTTTTTAACACCCTCTTTATCTTTATTTCTTAATTTTAATGCCACTTGCCCAGTTAACTTACTTGTTCAGTTGCCCAGATATTTGAACATTATATTTTTTCAAAGTCTACTTGGATAAGATTAAAAAAAATGAATTTGGCCTGTAAATTCTAACAATGTTTTTGTAGATGATACTTTGAGTAATCATTATCTAATACTAGGAATTCCATATCTGAACTTACAAACAACTTGAGGAACAACTTATTTACATGTGTATTTGTGTTAGCACACAACATCCTCCAATCATTGATCTAAGAGTGTTTGGTTGTTTCTCATACATCTTGAAAATGGATGAGACAAAAATGTTCAGCGAAATTGTGCTTACAACCAAACATTCTCAATCTATCCCAGCAACTGTCAACCTGCTTAAAAGAATGCTATTATGTGTGTTTCTCATACCATAGCTTCAATATAACCCAGTGTGTCAACTCCATCATATTATACCATACAACCATCTACGTCTATATACATGGGTCAAGATGTATATCATTATAAAAAGGCATGTGGGAGCAAGTATTAACACACATAGATCCGACAAGGACTGATTCAATAGAAGAATCAGTGTTGTTTGTGCCAATTTCAGCATCGGCAGCAAAGTAACAGTACCACTGGAAGGAAGGACAGAATAACAACATGGAATCCTGAGCTTCTGTGTTCTGCACTTGTAACATGTGTATATATATTTTTGATGTTCAAGTTGATTTGCATTTGCATTAAAACAGGACTCTTAAATTGGTATAAGTTTAGGGATTCTTAGCAGTTGGGGGCAGAGATGACAACATGCATATGTGAGTTTTTAGTATTTGATGTTGACTTCTTAAAGCTCATGAGAAAAAGTGGTAGTTTTGGGTTTTTTCACTGTGTGATGTTAATGTCTTCGTCCAAGATCATCTCTGAAAATGTTTCCAATGCAACCATATTGTTATGATCAGCCCACTTCTCATATGGAAACTTTTTTCACTGACTGGTTAGCTAGGACAATAATTTTTTCCCTACCTGGGTTGGAAACAGCATGCGTGAGAAAAAATCATAGACTTAGGATGGAAATAGAAGATCTATCAAGCAATACAAAATTGGTTAGAGAAAAGATTCATTTAAGAACACAATTAATGATGCTTGATACATGGTAACATGACACCTATGGATAGAAGGAAGTTTCGTCCAAACTGGCCAGGAGGAAATTATTGTCGAGTTAACTATATCTATTTTGGTGTCTTGAGCTGAATCAAAATTGCCACATGAAGAATGAGAATGTCTGACAGACATTGCATTCATCAAGCTGGACTAGTGAGAGTTGGAAATGCTGTGTTTTCTTCTTATGTTTTTTTAGAGAGGCAACCAATAGGAACATACGTGTGTAGATCTATCTGCATAAGTTTTGCAGGTGAATTTACCTGTTTTTGGTTGGATAGAGAAAAAATAAGAGGAAAGATCATTAAAGGTTTTTTTCCCCCATCAAATAGAACAAGAGTCTTTACAATCTCTATTCTCTTCATTATATAATTCTCTTTGTTTCTCCCATGTCTTTGAATTCAATGAAGAGAATTTAATTCATTTTGTGTATTAGGTTACAATTATGTTTAAAGAGTGGCCTTGCTTAATAACTTTTGCTGTTATTAAACAAATTATTAACAGAACTTAGCAATATGTCAGTTGATGTTGTACAACTAATCGAACAGAATCTACTTTTAATAGCGAAACTTTATGAATACTTTTGAGGATAGGGATCCAGATGACCCATTAGAAACAGCAGGCAATTTTTGATGTAAGTTCATAGCTGTTATAAAATAGAAATGAAATGAATAAATGTTCCAAGACATTAGTTGAGCTGCTTTCAGTTTTTATTTACATTTACTTCTTGCAGTTGAGATGGTAGAAAGCAAGGGAAAATTCAAAAGATTGCTGATTCTTAGCCCCCTCATAGTCTGACTGTTTGCTGTCAAATTAATCATTTTAGATAAACAAGTGGGAATACACTTTCCCAAGTTAATACTGCTTCTCACCCCCCCACCTTCCCCTGTTTCAAGAGCATACATGCATGAATTGATTTAAATATTAGTTTGTTTAAAGTTTGGGGTATAATGTTGTACTGGTTTATGATGCAAAAATAGAAAACTCATCATCACCAATCAGATGAGGAGTCTTACTTGTTGACAAATAATTGTTTGATTAGTGGTGAATTTTGAACAAAATTCTAGGAGGGGCAAGAACGTGGCTAAATGCAGAGGCTGTATCAACACTCAATTCTTTTCATGTCAGTTTTGGATCCATTAATTTAATTTGGTCAAAACTAAAAAATAAGATCAATAAGTTAAATATTGAAAATTTTCTATTTAATTTTGATGATCAAATATAGCGAGTACCTTTGAAAAATGTAAACATAAATGTTTGTTACTGTTCAAAAAAAGGTAAGCATACTAGAGGAGGCTGTTCCTGTCTCCTGTCTCCGCAAGGATGTGTCATTGGGTGTGATTTCTCTCGAAGTGCATAGCTATTATATTTTATAAGGATTGGGTCAACATGATTTGCAGTAATTTGAAGCGGGAAATATGCCAGTTTCCACCAGGATGGCTGGGATTGCCCATCAGATGAAATAAAAGAACAGACATTATTCAGTGGAGAATTTTTGCTTTCCATTTGTCTTCCACAATATCTGGCCATTTTTCCTTAATCCTGTATTTCTTTAACCTGTTGTACTGCACATGTCCTAACAGATAAAGAGTGGAGCATACATTGCAATATCTCAAGATCAATTGTTATGTTGTCGACCTAATCCTATCATGAACCTCCCTGAAGTTTTTTGATTTACCATCTTCCACCTAGCATCTTGTCCTTCAAATTTTTTATTTTCCTTCCAATACGTGTTGCGTCTGCATAAGGTGGTTGAAGAAAAGTACCGCATGATATCTTAATTAGGACCAAATTTCTCTCTGTAATTCTGGTACTTTCAAATAGTTGTCTATGATCAAGAGAACTTACGAAATTTACTTGTTTTATTTTGGTTTATTGAACAATCTCTTTCTTTTCCAGCAACTTGCATATTCTCCCTTAATTCTAAAACGTATTGCTATTTAATTGAATTTGTGTATTCATACTAGGTGGTGAACAGATGCACTAAAATACCATCTCATAAAAACAAAAGGCTTTGAATTAGCAATAACTGTCAGTAAGAATTCTGATCAGTGAACCAAAGTTTATGGAAGAGCCGGGGGGCTGCAAAATTTGTTAATGGTGCTTCATACTATGTTAAACTAGAAGTTGTTGATGCCATGTTAAACCTAGAGAATGGCTAATGATTCACATCTTTCTGTATGCAAATCCTCCAAGATTGTTGTCCAACACTTGCTATGCTATAGCTTTTTCATTTATCTTGATGTGCATGCTGATTTCCTTAATTCCTCTGTTTCAAGAAGCGACTTCGTTTATTGTTGTTTTCCTGTTCTAAAGTATCCATGATGGAATTTTGTTTATGTTAGCAGAGATGAGGATGCTTGTTTTGGTTTGGGGCAGGGGTTGGTTCACATGGGAAATCTATTTCAGAAGTTGAGCAACAAGTAATTCTTGTTTGAGATCTCAGTTACAGAATGCTTTGTTTCAATTGGCAGGATGATTTGACGACTACACTAGTCCATCAGTGTCGGCAGTCACAATTGACTGTGCAAAGAATCATTGAGACGGCTGGAGATAACGAGGCCCTGCTTTTTGAAGCTTTGAATGTGAATGATGAGATCCAGAAAGTTCTCTCCAAGTATGAAGAGTTAAAGACCCCATCAGTGGTTCCAGTTAAACGTGAACCTGCTATGATTCCTGTTGCTGTCGAGCCTGATTCACCTGTTCATGCAAAAGAAGATGTGTTGGTCAGGAAACCTGCACGTTCACGAGGTGGGACTCATGGAGGGAGCAATGATGACATGATGGATGATCTTGATGAAATGATCTTTGGTAAGAAGGGTGGGGGTACATCCCAAGTTGTGCATGACCCAAAGAAACAGCAATCTTCTAAAGACGACCTCATAACCTTCTAAGCAACTCTATACCAGGCTATTTAGGTGCTGATCACAAATTGAGTTTTAATTGAATTTTAAATGGTTATTGCATTCATAAAAAGTGGGTTGTGGCTTCTCTTTTGCATGGCACTTCCATTGCTTTATGTGTGTTTTCTGTTTTCTGCTAAGTAGTTCATGCTCGGATTTCGCTGAACAATTTGCTTTTGGGAGTTTGTCCAGTGAGATTGTATGTATTTGACACGTATTATGCTCTTCCAGTAATTTTGTTGCTGCTTCTATGTGCTATCATAACTCATTTTTTATCTCATCAATTTCTTAAAACTTCAAAAAAATTAATTTTTAATTTCTTGAAAGATTCGCAATTTCATGAATTATTGAAAGTAGAAACAAAGGTCAAGAATGTCTTGGCCCCGTGCGATCACCATATTTTTTTAGCAAGTAGATCATCTAGCGCCGTCTTATTCATATCATCAAATTTTAATCATGAAATATTCCTTTTGGTGTTTTGTTTTGTTGGTGCTCGTTATCTAGTATCTACTGTCACTATTTGCTCATTTGGTGTTCATACATTTCATTTTTATTTCTCAAGTTATATTGGTTGATAAATAATAGTTTGGTAGAGAAAGATCTTATGGAAGAAAGAGAACAATACCGTTTAAAATAACATTGTTTTATGTTATTTTTTTTATAAAAAAATTGAAATTGAGGATAATTCAAAAATAGATTATGATAGTTGTTTTTCTTTTTTCAATACTTCCAAAATAAAGAATTTGCATAATAAGTTTTGTAAAGATAAATAAAATTAAACTTTTAAAAGTTATCTTTTCAAAACTTCTGTTGATCTTAAATGAATGAGGATTTAGGTATAATGTGTTTCTGTTCTTAAGAGATTATCTGCTTTAACTCTCTCTTCTAGCTACTAAAATTCTCTAGTTAATTAGAGGTATAATTCCTGGTTAACAATGTATAAATTAGACTACATATCTAAAAATAAGAAAGGGGGATCCTAAAGCGCACATCATGACATCCTTAGTGCTCTATTCCATTATAATAGACAAGTTTTTATGATGTAGAATCAACTCTACAATGATAACTAACGAATGAGTTCTCAAAGCTCCAAACTAGTGGCAATTGGAATTTTTAGAAGAAAACTATTCATTTTGATCTTTGTTTGACCTCTTATATTTGCCCTCTAAATGACATTTTTTTTTTTATTCTTTTTATCATATCTTATACATATGAGGTTTAGAACTCAAACATAGCTATATCACTTAGAGAAGAAGTTTTCATTTTTGTTAGGAATGATAGAGATACTAGTTTCTAGCATAATGTATGGTTAGAGGATTTTTATCTTCCGGTCCAGTTCCCTAGAATCTTTATTATTTACAAGGACCATATCTTTTATGTTTCTAAATTTTTATGTATGATGACTTTTGATGGATATTGAATTTTTAAATGGAGAAGAGTTCTAAGAGAAAGAAAGATCAGGTCATTTAATGATTTATTCATTAAATTGTTTTTTTGTGGTATTAGATTATAAGATTGATGATAAAATAATTTTGAAACCTAATTCTAACACGGATTATTTAGTCAAATTCATGTGTGGTATGTTATCATCTTTGAGATAGATTAGCCTCTGCAATTCTTTTAATGGTATATGGAAATGATTAATTCTTCCCAAGGTTAAAATCTTTTGCTAGATAGTCCTTGGAAAAATCAATACTATTCATGAGAGGTATTCTTGAAGTAAGAGATGCTAATTGTCTTCCATGTTTGGTTTCTAAGGAATCTATTAATCATCTTCTTATACATTATCATAATTATTAGAGTATTTAAGCCAAGTTTATTTATTGGTGTCTTGGTGTTGTCCTAAGAATATGTCAAACCTCTTTCATCAATAAAAACATCTTGTCTTCAGACAATTCTGAATTAAAGTATGGTTACGTTGTTCTTTGCAAATCATGGTTTTTTTTGACTTGCTAGAAATGAATTCCTCTTTAATAATAGGTAGACTTATTATGATATCTTTTTTTATTTAATATTAACTAGACTGTGTGTGTATGTGGATCAAAGCTTCTTTTTTTTTTGAACTTTTCTTATTGTGCTATTGACTTGTTAATTTCAATTAATGGTTTGGTTTAATGGTCAAATATCAAGTGTTCTAGACCTTCCATTTCATGGCACTTACTTGAACCATACATTGTAAAATAGAATGTTGATGACTTGTTCATTGGCAAACCTGGTTTTACTGGTACGGACCATGAAGATTTCATGAACTTTTTATTTTTATATCTCGTTTATTCTTATTGTTGTGCTCTTTATTTTTTTTTATAATGTTTTGTGTGAGGTTTATCATATGGTAGGTAACTTTGTAAAATAAGGTATGAATAGAATATCTGATTTATAGCTTGAATTTGATTGCCTCTTGTCATGATGTAATGTCTCTAATAGTATATATGAAGTTTTGGTACTTAATATTATCTCATTCTATGTTTCAATTTTGAGTCTTGGTCTCGGCTGCCCTTATGGATTTATGGTATCACAACTCTGATGACTTTTCATATATGTTATCATTATGTTTTGCAAATTTATCTTTTATTTTATTTCAACTTTAATAGATTTATGCTTGTAATTATATATATATATATATATAGTAAGCCTTTTATTATTGTTATTATTATTAACATGAATTGTAAGATGTATGGATGGAGTAGAAGTAGAAAGCAATGCAAGTTGGGTTTTAATAATGATAAAAAAAAATTCATATAGGAATTTAAAGAGTTGTGATGAATATTTCAATTAGTTTCTTCAATTTAGCCATAACAACAACTTTTTTAAAATTTTACAACTTGTTATCTTTTTTGGAACTTGCAACTCATGTTTAAGGCTACTTGATTAGTACTTAAAAGTGCATTTTTATCAAGGTTTTATTTCATCATTTTGCACTCGAAGTATCAATAACTCCTTAACTAAAACATGTTTTATAATAATGTATCTAATAATATAAGATACCTTTAATTTGTGGTAAATATTCATTTTAAATGGAGGCCTATCACATAAATGAAAGGATTAATTGATGAATTTAAGAACTGAAATTGAAAGGACAAAGAGATGGCCAAACTTAGAAAAGAGATGTCGGTGCAATCCAAACCGGAATACAGTTTGGTAATTCGATCATATCTGGAGCTGTAAATCTCAGATTTAGGTCCACTTTATATGGATGGAAAGGTAAGACATAGGCCTACAACTTTCATATGGAGCCCAAGATCTAAAAAGGCTATTTTCAAGTTCAAATTATAGCAACAACAAAAAAGCCCGAATCTGTCTTCTAGCCCAAGCACTGTTCAGTATTTGGCCCATATCTAGAGTTCTAGAAGTCCAAATGAGTTGAATTTTTTACACAAGAAAGCTGAGATAATTTCCTATAATTTTTATGTTTTTGAGTGGCTCCAATTTTGACGTTAGCAATGACGTTTTCGGCAGACAAGAGAAGATAAGGATTGTCACCAAGTCAAGAGTTGGCCACCCACTCATCAATTAGTCATCAAATCAATAGTTCCCAATTTTGGATCAATAGTTTCAATAGTTCCTAATTTTGGCCTATAAAAGGAGGCATTTGCCATGCATTTAGGCATCTTGGTGTCCAGATCAAGATCATGCTCTTGTTTTCTCTCTTTGTATTTTTTGTAATGTTTATGCTTTGCTTTCTTTAATATCAAGTTTATGCCTTTCAATTCCTTTCCTTTGCTTTGTTAACTCTAATCTTATTTATGTTCTTATTTTGTTTATTTATTTTTCTTTCTTTCATTATGTCTAGCTAAGTTTATTATGTCAAGGTGAAAAGGTTACACTAATGGTGTAAGAATAAGTATAGAGAATTGGTTCGCTGCAGGCATCCAATTCGGCAGCGACAACTGTTTCCCTGCCAGCAGCCAGTTCGGCAGCAAAAACTGTTTCGCTGTTGGCGTCACTATTCCGGCAACAGATGCTAAATCGTAGGGGACAACTCAGTTTCGACAGTGAATCACAATTTTGCTGCAACCAACTCAACTTCGATGGCGAATCACAAATTCACTGTAGAACATGAAACTCGACAGCGAATGTTAATTTGCTGCAAACAACTCAACTTCAGCAGCAATTCACTGCAGCCGACACAGTTTCGGTAGTGAATCGCAATTTCGCTGCGAAACATAAATTCAGTAGCAAATTCTAATTCGCTGTAGCCGACACAGTTTCGGCAGCGAATGCTAATTCGCTGCAGAACACAGCAGCCGTCACATTTTCGGCAGCGAATCGAAATTTGCTACAGAACACACAATTCTGCAGCGAATGCTGATTCGCTGCAGAAGACTCGGTTTTGGCAGCGAATGCTAATTCGCTGCGGCCGACACATTTTTGGCAGCAAATCAAAATTTCGTTGCAAAACACCCAATTCGGCAGCAAATTCTAATTCGCTGCAGAAGGCTCAATTTCAGCAGCGAATACTTATTCGCTGCAGCCGTCACATTTTCGGCAACGAATCAAAATTTGCTGCAGAACACACAATTCTGCAGCGAATGCTGATTCGCTGCAGAGGACTCGGTTTCGGCAGCGAATGCTAATTCGCTGCGGCCAACACATTTTTGGCAGCAAATCAAAATTTCGCTGCAAAACACCCAATTCAGCAACGAATTCTAATTCGCTGCAGAAGACTCAATTTCGGCAACGAATACTAATTCGCTGCAGCCGATACAGTTTCGGCAGCGAATTGAAATTTCACTGCAGAAGACACACATTGAAAACCATCAATTACAGCATATATCTTTCAATCATTCCAGCAGAATACACACATTGAAACTATCCATTCTAGCACATAATCCTTCAGCCAATCCCATCAAAACACACACATTGCATGCCGGCCAACCCCATAGTTAAAGTCGGCCCCCTACTATGATTTGTTGTTTCTATTTTATTCATTTTTCTTTACTAGATGTTCTAAAATTGGCCTCATTTCATTTCTATTTTCTTTGTCCTCTTAGTAAATTTCTGTTTTCTTCACAGCTAGCTTAGGTCATAGTTCAATTTTCTTAGGGTTTTTCTTCTTCATTTTCGGTTCTAAATCTTAAGGAGAAGAGGAAGGAAGTTTCATGACCCATACCTTACGAATCTAGCTAGGTTTGAGGAAGGTTTGACAGTGTTCTTCCTCCTCTCCTGCTGGTTTTCTTCCTTCTTCTTCCTCTCACGTTGGTTCCCTTCTCCTCTCTCTCTAGGTGGCTGTCCAATCTTCTCTCAAGGTCTTCTCTCTCTCCCTCACACGTTCACAAGGCTTAGGTTTCTGTTGGGGAGGAGAAAGGGAGAGTAACAAGCAGCTGGACATACAGCTGCAGCAACTTTGATAAAAGCTAGGGTTACCTTCTCTCTCCTCCTTATATTTATACTCCCCATTAAATGAGGTGGGTGTTTGGGGGTTGGTTTAGATGTGTTCTTATCCTTGTTTTGGTCTATCTAAAACCAGTTTTACCCCTCCCTCTCAACTCCTTAAGAAAATTATTATTATTTTATTTTTTAAGACAAAAACTGCATCGCTGCCGATGTAGAAATCGGCAGCGGAAACTGCGTCGCTGCCAATGCAAAAATCGGCAGCGGAAACTGCTTCGCTGCAGATGCAGAAATCGACAACGAAAACTGTGTCACTGCCGATCGAGAAATCGGTAGCGAAAACTGCTTCGCTGCAGATACAAAAATCGACAGCAGAAACTGCATCGTTGTCGATGCAGAAATCGGCAGCGAAAACTGCTTCGCTGCAGATGCAGAAATCGGCAGCAGAAACTGCGTCGCTGACAATGCAGAAATCGGCAGCGGAAACTGCTTCGCTGCAGATGCAGAAATCGGCAGCGGAAACTGCGTCGCTGCCGATCGAGAAATCAGCAGCGAAAACTGCTTCATCAGTTCTATCTATATATATATATTTATATATATAGATATAGATATATTTTTCTTTTGGGTGTTTACAATGATCATGTTAGTAATTTATAATGAGCTAATAATGAGAAATCATCTGATTAGAACCTCCTTTGTGTGTGGTTTCTAGTTGAGTAATAAAAAGAGTTTATATTATATTTATTTGAAATACCATTAGTGAATCCTATAACCTTGATATATGTTTTGTTATTGTTTAATCCTTACATCAATATCACATCCTAAAACTTTCTTCAACTCTTTTTCTGTTATTGTTCTCTTCAAATCTTTTTCTTTATTTGTAATTTATATAATTCACCTCCTTGTGGTTCGACCCCGGTCTTGCTGGGTTATTTTACTTTGACACTTCTGCACTTGGGATAAGATATCAACTCTTTGATCGTGTCAACTGCCCTCTCCCCCCATCCCAAACGAGACATTGTCCTCAATGTTCTAAAGTAGAAAGATAAAGTATAGAAGATATCACCTGAAATAACGAACACTAACATACCTGAAACACACTTAAACAAAAATAAGAAATAACAAAACACAATAATAAAACAAAACGACAAAAAAAATTCACAAATGAAGGCTCAAATCCAATCTAAGCTTTTTATGGCTTTCCTTAGATGATCAATTTATGCGACTCATGGAGGGATCAATTACAGGAATGAAAGATTGTAGTTGGTCAATCAATTGTTTAACAGTAGCAGCAAAGATTATGATTTGTCATGCCGAATATGTTAGAAATTCCTATTCAGAGCATGATCAAGAAAAGACAACAACTTATCATAATAACCATTAACATTTAACAAACTTATGAGTTTATGGTAAATGTGCAGTTGGGCCCAAGAGGAAATATGAAAGATCTCTTCCAATGTGCCTAGACCACCTGGTAAGGCAATGAAGGTATTAGCATGGTTAAACATTGTATTCATTCGAGCAGACATTGTGGAGACTTATAGTTCCTCTCAAATTGTTTTTCCAATGATGTCCCTTTATGCTAAAGCTTCGGGGACGACCCCCAAAACTTGACTACCTCCTAAAAATACAGCTATTGACACACCTCGTATTAACCTAAGACTGCCTCCCCCATACACTAAATGAGTCTTTCTCTCAGCTAGCACTTGACCAAGATGATTTGCTGATTCTAAAAATTCCTTTTCTTTCCCAGGACTGGATCCACCGAAAACACAAATATTTCTTATGTGATGACGTGAGGAACTTGTCATTGCTACACACTTCTATATTTGTTGAATGTATGGGTTGAGTAAAAATGAAAGGAAGGAAGAGAGGATTTTATAGATGAGAAATTAAAAAAGCAATCATACCACATATATGTACGCCAGCTGGAATCTCTCTCTCTCTCTCTTTATTTATTTATTATATTATTTTTTAAAAGCATGTGTATGTACAGGTAGTTGTGATTGTGGCTCACATCTTCCCTTGGTTTTACATTCAAGAACAGCTTAAACGTCCTCTATGGGTCGGGGATAGGCTTTCCATCTAGTTTTCTTAAAAACTAGCAAACAGGGTCTTTTTTAGTCAGATTCCCAAGACTAAGTCGATCATGTTCTTTATGAAAATGGGGTCATAAATCATGAATTGCATGATGCACATCTCCACTAGGATGCGTCTCAAGAGTTAATAGAAGATTATCTAAAGACCCTTTACTCAGGCCATCCTTAATGAATTGTATTTTATCTTTACGGTTTATAGATATCATTCCTAAATAACGACATTGTGCATTACAATTTCATCTAGCACATCGATGACAGACTTTGAATCATTTTGCACGACGTTTCTTTGCAAAAGTGCTTTTACCTGTTCCAAGCATGTGTGAAACAAAGGAATTAGAGGACTCACCTGATAATCGGACCTTTGCTTCAATTAACCAGTGAATATTGATTAGTACTTAAAAGTGCATTTTTTATCAAGGTTTTATGTCATCATTTTGCACTTGAAGTATCAATAACTCCTTAACTAAAGCATGTTTTATAATAATATATCTAATAATATAAGATACCTTTAATTTGTGGTAAATGTTCATTTTAAATGCAGGCCTATCACATAAATGAAAGGATTGATTGATGAATTTAAGAACTAAAATTGAAAGGACAAAGAGATGGCTAAACTCCGAAAAGAGATGTCGGTGCAGTCCAAATTGGAACACTATTCGGTAATTGTATCATATCTAGAGTTGTAGATCTTAGATTTAGGTCTACTTTATATTGATGGAAAGGTAAGACATAGGCCTACAACTTTTATATGGAGCCCAAGATCTCAAAAGGCCATTTTCAACTCCAAATTATAGCAACAACAAAGAAGTCCGAATTTGTCTTCTAGCCCAAGCACTGTTTAGTGTTTGGTCTATATCTGAGTTCTAGAAGTCGAAATTACCTGAATTGTTTACACAAGAAAGCTGAGACAATCTCTTAAAGTAAGAAAATTAATATTTTTATCATACCAAGGCATTGGACTAAGAGAAAGTAAGGATTCGTTAGGAAAGTAATCATTGATTGGTGTGATGTCAGATGTCGAATTTGTTGTCACTTTTGACAAAAGATTCGCATCAACATTTTCGGTGTGTTTTTCATCTATGATTTCTTCCTCAAAATAAATCATTTGCAAATCTTCAGATTCATCTAAATCATTTTTACTTAAAGTAGATTCAAGTTGATCATAAACTAATTCGTCAATATGATCTACTTCTTGTAAATCATTATCATCTCTAGGTGGATTGCAAATGTTGAAAATATTCATCTCCAATGTCATGTTTCCAAATGATAGCTTCATCAGTCCATTCCTACAATTAATCAATGCCTTAGAAGTTGCAAGAAACGAACGTCCTAAAATAACAGGAAATGAATTGCATACTTCAATAGGTTGTGTGTCCAAGATAACAAAATCCACAGGATAAATGAATTTATTGACTTGTACTAACACATCTTCAACTATTCCTTTAGGCACTTTTACAGATCTATTGGCAAGTAAAATAGTTACAGAAGTTGGTTTTAACTCACCTAGATTGAGACTTTGAAAAACTGAATATGGAAGTAAATTCACACTAGCTCCAAGATCAAGTAAGGCTCTTTCAATTTTATGTTCTCCAATAAAGCAAGAAATTGTAGGACAACCAGGGTCTTTATATTTCAAAGAATTATTATTCTGAAGAATGACACTTACTTGTTCGGCTAAAAAGACTTTCTTTTTCACATTCAGATTCGACATCTGACATCACACCAATCAATGATTACTTTCCTAACGAATCCTTACTTTCTCTTAGTCCAATGCCTTGGTATGATAAAAATATCAATTTTCTTGCTTTTGGAGATTTGCCAGCTGATTGGAGTACCCCAAACAAAGAAAAGTTTTTTAATGAAGTGAAGAACTTTTTATTGGGATGACCCTAACTTATTCAAATATTTTCCTTATTAAATATTTTAAAGATTCATTCTCGACAATAAGATAAGTAGTGTCATTAAACGTTGTCATTCATTAAACTTTGTCATTCTGAAGCATGTGGGAGTTATTTGTCGTCAAAAAAGACAGCTGCAAAAATCTTTCAAAATGGATTTTCTTGGCCCTCCATGTTCAAGGACACACATGTATTCTGCAAAACTTGTGAAAATTGTCAAAAAATTGATACTGGACAAAAACTTTTGTTCTATAATTCTCAACTCTATTCATTCCCTAGAAAGCTAAGATCAAGATGGAGCAATCCTTATGGGGCCTTTGATATTGAGAATTCAATGAATGACAATGCTTTTAAGGAAAATGGACATCATTTGAAAGCTTACTTTGATAATTTTCCCTGTGAAAATGAATCAACTGGTTTGAATGATCTTGCAGATAAAGGTTGATTATTTTGTTTTTCTCACATTTGTTTTTGTGTTTTTTTTTATTGATTTTTGCTAGTTTCTCTCACCCCGGTCAAATGGCGAACAACGATACTCCATGACTTAAGTTGGTTCTTTCAGTGTCCTATAACAACTAATATCTGTGTATATATTTGTGCAATTATATGAATCTCTCTTCCAATTCTCATTTGAAAATGAACATTACTCTTGAAAAATTGAAAAAGTATTTTCCTGCTCTACATCAGAATGCGATTACAAAAATTTACCGTGCTAGATGTGCAAGATTGAGATTGTTAATGAATCATGAAATTCCTAAAGATATTCGCTGGTTGATTGAAGCAAAGGTCCGATTATCAGGTGAGTCCTCTAATTCCTTCATTACACACATGCCTGAACAGGTAAAAGCACTTTTGCAAAGAAATGTCGTGCAAAATGACTGAAAGTCTGTCATCGATGTGCCAGATGGACTTGTAATGCACAATCTCATTCTTTAGGAATGGTATTTATAAATCGTGAAGATAAAATACAATTCATTAAGGATGGCCTAAGTAAGGAGTCTTTAAATAATCTTCTATTAACTCTTGAGACGCATCCTAGTGGAGATGTACATCGTGCGATTCATGATTTATGGCCCTATTTTCATAAAGAACATGATCGATTTAGTCTTGGAAATCTGACTAAAAAAGACCTTGTTTGCCAGTTTTTAAGAAAACTGGATGGGAAGCCTATCCCTGACCTATAGAGGTCGTTTAAGCCGTTCTTGGACGTAAAACCAAGGGAAGATGTGAGCCACAATCACAACTACCTTTACATACACATGTTTTTTTTTCAAAAATAAATAAATAAATAAATAAAGAGAGAAAATGTGTGAGACTCCAGTTGGCCTATATATAGGTGGTATGATTGCCCTTCATTTCCACTCAACTCATACATTCATCAAATATAGAAGTGTGTAGAAATAACAAGTTCCTCAAGTCATCAAATAAAAGGTATTTTATGTTTTTGGTGGATCTAGTCCTGGGAAACAAAAGGAGTTTTTAGAATCAGTAAATCATCTTGGTCAAGTGTTAGCTGAGAGAAAGATTCATTTAGTGTATGGGGGAGGCAGTCTTGGGTTAATGGGAGGTGTGTCAATAACTGTAATTTTAGGAGGTAGTCAAGTTTTGGAGGTCATCCATAAAGCTTTAACACAAGGGGACATCATTGGAAAAAATAATTAGAGATGAACTTCAGGTCTCCACAATGTCAACTCGAATGAATGCAATGTTCAACCATGCTGATACCTTCATTGCTTTACCAGGTGGTCTAGGCACATTGGAAGAGATCTTTCATATCTCCTCTTGGGCTCAACTGCACATTCACCATAAACCCATAGGTATGTTAAATGTTAATGGTTATTATGATAAGTTATTGTTTTTTCTTGATCATGCTGTGGAACAAGGATTTCTAGCATCTTCTGCATGACAAATCATAATCTCTGCTGCTACTGCTGAACAATTGATTGACCAACTACAATCTTTCATTCCTGTAATTGATCCCTCCATGAGTCGTATAAATTGGTCATGTAAGAAAAGTCGTAAAAAGCTTAGATTAGATTTGAGTCTTCATTTGTAATTTGTTTTTGTCCTTTTGTTTTATTATTGTGTTTTGTTATTTCTTATTTTTGTTTAACTGTGTTTCAGGTTTGTTAGTGTTCGTGATTTCAGGTGATATCTTCTATACTCTATCTTTCTACTTTAGGACATTGAGGACAATGTCTCACTTTGGTTGGGGGGAGAGGGTAGTAGTTGATAAAAAAAAATTATTTTCCATTTCATAAAGCATGTGCAAAATTGTTGTTACTAGGATAGTAGAGTAAATGAGTTATTTTGTTAAAGTGACTCTTGAAACGCATCTTAGTAACCATTCTTAACAAGGTCTATCATAATACTTCTTGAAATATTCAGGTTTACAAACTCTTGCATTGTTATCACTTAATTCTGCTCATATACTTATTTAACATGTATTCTTAAACCTTAATTTACACACACACACTTTAACATATAATTGTGGGTTGCATATTGATGGGTTGCACATTGGATTATTACATTATTTATGTTCTTTTGTTAAAGGTAACAACTAAGGAAAAGGGATAGTATATAATTTGAAATAAAAAAAACAAAAATAAAAAAATGATGATAAAGAAAATGTAGATAAATTTGGTTTCGTAGCCTCCCTAACCTAAGCAATTAAGCCCGAAGGGGTGTTTTAACACCTAATACCCTAAAGTCAACTGACTTGGGAGCTATTGGCTCAACGCTTGTTACATGGGTTGAGGAGAAAAGCTTAAGGGAATGAAACATTGCACTATCTACGTATCAGTATCTACAACCCGAGTTACTAAGCTCGTAGGGGTGTCTCAACACCTAATGCCCTAAGATCAACTGGTTTGGGAGTCATTAGCCGAAAGCTCATTACATGGGTTAAAGATGCATTGTGTTTTAAGTTACATGTATATATATTTAAAAAAAAACAAAAAAAAAAAATCCCAACCCAAAGAAGTTAACTTTAAACATTAGAACAAAATTTTTTTTTCTTCCAAGTAAAGACCCATAACTATGTGTTGATATATTGAGCACAAAAAAAAAGGTTTATTAATATCTTATTAAGAGGTATTGAGCAGATATATAAATTTAATGAGAGTTTGTTTATCTGGATAGATTAATGGAAGTTGAATGATGAATACCTTGCTTTGTGGAATTTACAAACTGTTTTTCTATTTTAACGCTTTGATTACTGACACGATCAAAGAGTTGATGTCTTATCCCAAGTGCAGGAGTGTCAAAGTAATAAATAACCCGGCAAAACCGGGTCGAACCATAGAGAGGTTAACTATATAAATTATAAATAAAAACAACAACAACAACAACAACGATGATGATGATGGTGGTGGTGAAGATGAGTTAAAGAGGACTTTGAGATGTAAAATTAATGTGAAAATTATACAATGATAAAAACAAATGTCAAGGTTAGAGGATACACTAATAGTATTAGAGATAAGTAAGGTATAAACTCTTTATTAATTATCAACATGATCATATTAATCATCTTATTTACATAACACCATACTTATAAATTTTATCCAGTATTCATGATGTTAACTTATGTTGACAACAAATCAAGTTCCTCTCATAATAACGATATCGGCCGAATACTACGAAGGATCAAGTATTTGATGTACCAATTGTTACACAACGCAAATCTAGATTAACTATTTAACAAGTAAGGTATTAAGAATTAATAAGATAAAAATGATAAGACATGTTAATAGCAAGTTGTTTAGGATATAAGCATTGAAATCCATATTGAGTTTATATTTACTTATCCTAACACCATTAGTGAAACCTTTTCATCTTGACATAATTAACTTAGCTAGACATTATGAAGGAGAAGAACTTAAAGAAACAATATAAGAACATAAACATGATATAAGTTAACTAAGTATAGTAAATGAAATGAAAACCATAAACAAGAGATTAATGAAAGCAAAACTTAAGCATTACAACAATATAAAGAGAAAGAGCAAGAACATGATCTTGATATGGAAAACAAGATGCCCAAATGAATGGCAAATGCCTCCTTTTATAGGATAAAATTTGGAACTATTCATGTGGTAATTGATAATTGATGTAGTGGCCAACTACTGATTAGTGGACTTGGTGGACAGCATCACTCAAACACCTTGGATGGCTGAATTGACATTGATGCAATCAGAATTTGGCAAAGTATTCTTTATAAAAGTTGTTGGAAATTGTCCTTTCCTTCCACCCACCAAATTTCAAATCATTTGGATCACAACAGCTTGAGATATGTCTAAAATACTGAGTAGTGCTGCTGGTGGACATGGTGGATAGCACTCATGCTCTTGTGTGGATGAAATCTCATTTCTACCATCCGAATCTAAACTGGTTCTCTCATGAAAGTTGTTGGAAATTGTCTTTTCCTTCCACCCACCAAATTTCAGATCATTTAGACTTCTATAACTCTATTTATGGATAAAACTTTGAGTTGTGTTTGGGCTGGATTGCAAGATAGATTCGGACTTCTCTTTTGTGGCCAAACTTTGAATTTGAAAATGGCAAATTTGGGTCTTTCCATACCCATGAAAGTTGTAGGCCTATTTGTTATCTTTCCAACCATATAAATTGATATGAAATCCAAGATCTATAACTCTAGATATGATCCGATGACTGAACAGTGTTCGAATTTGAAGTGAATCGACATCTCCTTCGTAAGCTTAGCCTTTTCTTTGTCCTTTCACTTCCAATAGTTAATCACAACAATCAATCCTTTAAATTGTGAGAATATGACACGACGAAAAGATTGATGTCTTCTCCCAAGTGCAGGAGTGTCGAAGTAATAAATAACCCGGCAAGACCGGGGTCGAACCACAGGGAGGTTAATTGTACAAATTATAAATAACAATAATACAATAACAATAATAATAATAGTAATAACAATAATAACAACAATAACAATAATAATAGTAGTAGTAGTAGTAGTAGTAGTAGTAGTAGTAGTAATAATAATAATAATAATAAAAATAAAGAAAGAGAAGAAGCAAAAGATGATGAGAACTTGGAGATGGAATATTAATGTAAGGATTAAACAATGATAATAACAAATGTCAAGGTTAGAGGTTCCACTAATGGTATGTCAAACAAGTATAGTATAAACTCTTATTATTCAATTAGAAACCACACACAAAGGAGATTCCAATCTGATTATAGATTGTTAACATGATTACATTAGTCATCTTATTCGATTAATGCTAATACTTGTAAATTTCGTCAAACATTCATGATTATAACTTATGTTAACAACAAATCAAGTTCCTTTCAGAGCTCAGGTGTCGGTTATACCATACAGTATGAACTATGAAAGTGCCAAGCATTTGTTGTACCAAGTGTTATACAACATAAATCAAGATTAGTCATTTAACAAGCAAAGTATTGAAGAGTGAACAAGATAACAAATACAAAACATGTAAGTATCAAACATTAAAGTCCATATTAAGTTTACACTTTACTTATTATTACACCATTAGTGTAACCTTTTCACCTTGACATAATAAACTTAGCTAGACATAATGAAAGAAAGAAAAATAAATAAACAAAATAAAAACATAAATAAGATAAAAGTTAACTAAGTAAATGAAAGGAAATGAAAGGCATAAACTTGATATTAATGAAAGCAAAGCATAAACATTACAAAAAATACAAAGAGAGAAAGGAAGAGCATGATCTTGATCTGGAAACCAAGATACCTAAATGCATGGCAAATGTCTCCTTTTATAGGCCAAAATTGGAAACTATTGATTTGATGACTAATTGATGAGTGGGTGGCCAACTCTTGACTTGGTGACAATCCTTATCTTCTCTTATCTGCCCAAAATGTCATTGATAACGTCAAAATTGGAGCCACTCAAAAACATGAAAATTGTAGGCAATTGTCTCAACTTTCTTGTGTAAACAATTCAGCTCATTTGGACTTCTAGAACTCCAGATATGGCCAAAAAACTGAACAGTGCTCGGGCTGGAGGACAGATTCGGGCTTCTTTGTTGTTGCTACAATTTAGACTTGAAAATGGCCTTTTTAGATCTTAGGCTCCATATAAAAGTTGTAGGCCTATGTCTTACCTTTCCATCCATATAACATAGACCTAAATCTGAAATCTATAGCTCTAGATATGACCCAATTACCGAACAGTGTTCTGGTTTGGATTGCACCGACATCTCTTTTCTAATTTTGGTCATCTTTTTGCCCTTACAATTTAAGTTCTTAAAGTCATCAATCAATCCTTTCATTTATGTGATAGGCTTGCATTTAAAATGAACATTTACCATAAATTAAAGGTATCTTATATTATTAGATATATTATTATAAAACATGCTTTAGTTAAGGAGTTATTGATACTTCAAGTGCAAAATGATCATATAAAACCATGATAAAAATGCACTTTTAAGTACTAATCACACCCCTCAACCAGCTTATTACTAGTCCCTAGTAATCAAAGCGTTAAAATAGAAAAACAATTTGCAAATTCCACAAAGCAAGGTATTCATCATTTAACTTCCATTAACCTATTCAGATAAACAAACTCTCGTTAAATTTATATACCTGCTCAATACCTCTTAACAAGATATTCATAAACCTTTCTTTTGTGCTCAATGTATCAACACATAATTATGGAGCTTTTCTTGGAAGAAAACAAAATTTTTGTTCTAATGTTTAAGGTTAACTTCCTTGGGTTGGGATTATTATTTTTGTCTTTTTTTTTCTTCTTGTTTTTTTTTTAAATATATATACATACAATTTAAAAACACCATGCATCTTTAACCCATGTAACGAGCTTTCGGCTAATGACTCCCAGACTAGTTGTTCTTAGGGCATTAGGTGTTAAAACACCCCTACGAGCTTAGTAACTCGGGTCGCAGATACTGATATGTAGATAGTGCAATGTTTGATTTCCTTAAGCTTTTCTCCTCAACCCATGTAACAAGCGTTGGGCCAATAGCTCCCAAGTCAGTTGACTTTAGGGTATTAGGTGTTAAAACATCCCTTCGGGCTTAATTGCTTAGGTTAGGGAGGCTACGAAACCAAACTTATCTATATTTTTATTATTATCATTTTTTTTCTTTTTTTTCTTTTTTTTAAGTATATACAATCCCTTTCCCTTAGTTGTTACCTTTAACAAAAGAACATAAATAATGTAATAATCCAATATGCAACCCACAATCATATGTTAAAGTGTGTGTGTGTAAATTAAGGTTTAAGAATACATGTTAAATAAGTATATGAGCAGAATTAAGTGGTAACAATGCGAGAGTTTGTAAACCTGAATATTTCAAGAAGTATTATAATAGACCTTGTTAAGAATGGTTACTAAGATACGTCTCAAGAGTCACTTTAACAAAAGAGCTCCTTTACTCTGTCATCTTAGTAACAACAATTATGCACATGCTTTATGAAATGAAAAATAATTTTTTTTTTATCAACTACTACCCTCTCCCCCTAACCAAAACGAGACATTGTCCTCAATGTTTAAAGGTAGAAAGATAGAGTATAGAAGATATCACTTGAAATAATGAACACTGACAAACCTGAAACACACTGAAACAAAAATAAGAAATAACAAAACACAATAATAAAACCAAAAGACACAAAAATTCACAAATGAAGGCTCAAATCCAATCTAAGCTTTTTACGACTTTCCTTAGTTGACCAATTTATGCTACTCATGGAAGGATCAATTACAGGAATGAAGGATTGTAGTTGGTCAATTAATTGTTCAGCAGTAGCAGCAGAGATTATGATTTGTCGTGCAGAAGATGTTAGAAATTCCTGTTCCACAGCATGATCAAGAAAAGACAACAACTTATCATAATAACCATTAACATTTAACAAACCTATGGGTTTATGGTGAATGTGTAGTTGAGCCCAAGAGGAAATATGAAAGATCTCTTCCAATGTACCTAGACCACCTGGTAAAGCAATGAAGTCATCAGCATGGTTAAACATTGCATTCATTCGAGCCGACATTGAGGAGACCTGAAGTTCCTGTCCAATTGTTTTTCCAATGATGTCCCCTTGTGCTAAAGCTTCGGGGACAACCCCCAAAACTTGACTACCTCCTAAAAATGCAGCTATTGACACACCTCCCATTAACCCAAGACTGCCTCCCCCATACACTAAATGAATCTTTCTCTCAGCTAGCACCTGACCACTAGCACTTGACCAAGATGATTTGCTGATTCTAAATACTCCTTTTCTTTCCCAGGACTAGATCCACTAAAAACACAAATATTTCTTATATGATGACTTGAGGAACTTGCCATTTCTACACACTTCTGTAGTTGTTGAATGTATGGGTTGAGTAGAAATGAAAGGAAGGAAGAAAGGGTTTTATAGATGAGAAATTAGAAAGGCAATCATACCACCTATATGTAAGCCAGCTGGAGTCTCACACACACACTCTCTCTCTCTTTATTTATTTATTTATTTACTTTTGAAAAAGCATGTGTATGTACAGGTAGTTGTGATTGTGGCTCACATCTTCCCTTGGTTTTACGTCCAAGAACGGCTTAAACGCCCTCTATGGGTCGGGGATAGGCTTCCCATCCAGTTTTCTTAAAAACTGGCAAACAGGGTCTTTTTTAGTCAAATTCCCAAGACTAAGTCGATCATGTTCTTTATGAAATAGTGGCCATAAATCATGAATTGCACGATGCACATCTCCACTAGGATGCGTCTCAAGAGTCCATAGAAGATTATCTAAAGACCCCTTACTCAGGCCATCCTTAATGAATTGTATTTTATCTTCACGGTTTATAGATACCATTCCTAAAAAATGACATTGTGTATTACAAGTCCATCTAGCACATCGATGACAGACTTCTAGTCGTTTTGCACGACATTTCTTTGCAAAAGTGCTTTTACTTATTCAAGGCATGTGTGAAATGAAGGAATTAGAGGACTCACCTGATAATCGGACCTTTACTTCAATCAACCAGCGAATATCTTCAGGAATTCCATGATTCATTAACAATCTCAATCTTGCACATCTAGCACAGTAAATTTTTGTAATCGCATTATGAGGCAGAGCGGGAAAATACTTTTTCAATTTTTCAAGATTAGTGTCCATTATCAATTGAGAATTGGGAGAGAGATTCAAAGAATTGCACAAATATAGACACAGATATCAGTTATTGTAGGAAACTGAAAGAACCGACTTAAGTCACGGAGTACCGTTATCTGCCATTTGACCGGGGTGAGAGAAACTAGCAAAAATCACTCAAAAAAGAAACAAAAATAAAATAAAATAAAATCAATCTTTATATACAGGATCACCCAATTCAATAGAGTCATGTTCAATTGAAAAATTGTCAAAGTAAACTTTCAGACGATGTCCATTTACCTTGAAAACATTGTCATTCTTTGGATTCTCGATGTCATAAGCCCCATATGGATACACATGTTTCACAATAAAAGGACCACTCCATCTTGATCTTAATTTTCCAGGAAATAAATATAGTCGAGAATTATAAAGCAAGACTTTTTGACCAACATTGAATGTTTTTCTCAGTATTTTCTTGTCATGAAACTCTTTAATTCTTGCTTTATGAATTCTTGAATTTTCATATGCATCATTTCTTATTTCCTCAAGCTCAGTTATTTGTAATTTTCGTAGTTGACTAGCATCATCCAAATTTGAATTGAAAGCTTTAATAGCCCAATAAGCTTTATGTTCAAGTTCCACAGGCAAATGACAAGGTTTTTCATAGACTAGTCTATAAGGTGACATACCTAATGATTATAAGCAGTTCGATAAGCCCAAAGTGCATTATTAAGTCTTAAAGACCAGTCTTTCCTATTAGGGTTCACTGTTTTCTCCAAAATATGTTTGATCTCCCTATTAGCAAGCTCTACTTGTCCACTTGTTTGAGGGTGATAAGGGGTGACAACTTTGTGTGTGATTCCATATTTTTTCATTAAAGACTCAAAATGGCTTGTTGCAAAAATGTGTTCCACCATCACTTATTATGGCTCGAGGGACTCCAAATCGACTCAAAATATTTTCTTTCAAAAACTTTATCATTGTTCTGTGATCATTGTTTCGACTTGGAATCGCCTCTATCCATTTTGAAACATAATCTACGGCAACTAATATGTATAAGAAACCAAATGATGAAGGGAATGGACCCATGAAATCTATACCCCAGCAATCAAAGATCTCAATGACAATAATAGGATTTAAAGGCATCATGTGACGTTTTGAAATAGATCCCAACTTTTGACAATTTTCACAAGACTTGCAGAATGCATGTGAGTCTTTGAACATGGTGGGCCAATAAAATCCACTTTGTAAGATTTTTGCAGTTGTCTTTCTTGACGAGAAATGGCCCTCACATGCCTCAGAATGACAAAATTTAATGACACTACTTACCTCATTGTCAGGAATGCATCTTCGAAATATTTGATCAGGACAATATTTGAATAAATAAGGATCATCCCAATAAAAGTTATTCACTTCGTTCAAGAACTTTCTTTTATCTTGGGTACTCCAATGAGCTGGCAATTGTCCTGAAACAAGAAAATTGACAATATTAGCAAACCAAGGCATTGTAGAGACAGAAAGTAAAGATTCATCGGGAAAGTAGTCATCAATTGGTGTGATGTCAGTTTTCGAATCTGTTGTCAATCTTGACAAGTGATCTGCGACAACATTTTCACAGCCTTTCTTATATTTGATTGTGATATCAAATTCTTGAAGTAATAAAATCCACCGCACCAATCTAGCCTTAGAATCTTTCTTAGAAAGAAGATATTTCAATGCTGCATGATCACTAAAAACAACAACAGGTGAGCCAACAAGATAAGATCTGAATTTTTCACATGCAAATACTACTGCAAGTAATTCTTTTTCAGTGGTGGTATAATTCATTTGAGCACTATTTAAAGTTTTACTTGCATAGTAAATTACATAAGGTTTCTTATCTTTTCTTTCTCCCAAAACAGCACCTACGACATAATCACTAGCATCACACATTATTTCAAAAGGTAATAACCAATCGGGAGGTTAAATGATAAGAGCACAAGTAAGCAAGTTTTTAAGTTTAACAAAGGCTTCTTCACAATGTTCAGTCCATTCAAAAATAGTATCCTTTGTTAGAAGGTTACTTAAAGGCTTAGATATTACACTAAAATCTTTGATAAACCTTCTATAAAAACCAGAAAGTCCTAGGAATGATCTAACATCTTTAAGAGATTTTGGTGTTGGCAAGTTTGCAATTAACTCGATTTTAGATTTGTCAACCTCAATTCCTTTTGATGAAACAATGTAACCAAGTACGATGCCGTTTGTTACCATAAAATGATATTTTTCCCAATTCAACACAAGATTCTTCTCTTCACACCTGGTCAAAACCTTTCCTAAGTTAGTGACACGACGAAAAGATTGATGTCTTCTCCCAAGTACAGGAGTGTCGAAGTAATAAATAACCCGGCAAGACCGGGGTCGAACCACAGGGAGGTTAATTGTACAAATTATAAATAACAATAATACAATATAAAACCGAACATAAATAAGATCAACAATAACAATAACAATAACAACAACAACAACAACAACAATAATAATAATAATAATAATAATAATAATAGTAGTAGTAGTAGTAGTAGTAGTAGTAGTAGTAATAATAATAATAAAGAAAGAGAAGAAGAAGAAGATGATGAGAACTTGGAGATGGAAAATTAATGTAAGGATTAAACAATAATAATAACAAATGTCAAGGTTAGAGGTTCCACTAATGGTATATCAAACAAGTATAGTATAAACTCTTATTATTGAATTGGAAACCACACACAAAGGAGGTTACAATCAGATTATATATTGTTAACATGATTACATTAGTCATCTTATTCAATTAATGCTAATACTTGTAAATCTCGTCAAGCATTCATGATTATAACTTATGTTAACAACAAATCAAGTTCCTTTCATAGATCAGGTGTCGGTTATACCATACATTATGGGCTATGAAAGTGCCAAGCATTTGTTGTACCAAGTGTTATACAACATAAATCAAGATTAGTCATTTAACAAGCAAAGTATTAAAGAGTGAACAAGATAACAAATATAAAACATGTTAGTATCAAACATTAAAGTCCATATTAAGTTTACATTATACTTATTCTTACACCATTAGTGTAACCTTTTCACCTTGACATAACTAACTTAGCTAGGCATAATGAAAGAAAGCAAAATAGATAAACAAAATAAGAAGGCCATTATCAAGTCCAAATTGTAGCAACAACAAAGAAGCCCGAATCTGTCTTCCAGCCCGAGCACTATTCGGTATTTTGGCCATATCTGGAGTTCTAGAAGTCCAAATGAGCTGAATTTTTTACACAAGAAATCGGAGACAATTGCCTACAACTTTCATGTTTTCAACTGGCTCCAATTTTGACGTTATCAATGATGTTTTGGGTAGACAAGAGAAGATAAGGATTGTCACCAAGTCAAAAGTTGGCCACCCACGTATCAATTAGTCATCAAATCAATAGTTCCCAATTTTGGCCTATAAAAGGAGGCATTTGCCATGCATTTAGGCATCTTGGTTTCCAGATCAAGATCATGCTCTTCCTTTCTCTCTTAGTATTTTTTGTAATGTTTATGCTTTGCTTTCATTAATATTAAGTTTATGCTTTTCATTTCCTTTCCTTTACTTAGTTAGCTTTTATGTTCTTATTTTGTTTATCTATTTTTCTTTCTTTCATTATGTCTAGCTAAGTTAGTTATGTCAAGGTGAAAAGGTTACACTAATGGTGTAAGAATAAGTATAACGTAAACTTAATATGGACTTTAATGTTTGATACTAACATGTTTTATATTTGTTATCTTGTTCACTCTTTAATACTTTGCTTGTTAAATGACTAATCTTGATTTATGTTGTATAACACTTGGTATAACAAATGCTTGGCACTTTCATAGCCCATAATGTATGGTATAACCGACACCTGAGCTATGAAAGGAACTTGATTTGTTGTTAACATAAGTTATAATCATGAATGCTTGACGAGATTTACAAGTATTAGCATTAATTGAATAAGATGACTAATATAATCATGTTAACAATATATAATCTGATTGGAAACTCCTTTGTGTGTGGTTTCCAATTGAATAATAAGAGTTTATACTATACTTGTTTGATATACCATTAGTGGAACCTCTAACCTTGACATTTGTTATTATCATTGTTTAATCATTACATTAATATTCCATCTCAAAGTTCTCATCTTCTTCTTCTTCTTCTTCTTCTCTTTCTTTTTCTTTATTATTATTATTATTATTATTATTATTATTATTATTATTGTTATTGTTATTATTACTATTACTACTACTACTACTATTATTATTAGTATTATTATTGCTTCTATTATTATTGTTGTTGTTGATAATTATTGTTTATAATTGTTGTTTATAATTTGTACAATTAACCTCCCTGTGATTCAACCCTGGTCTTGCTGGGTTATTTATTACTTCGACACTCCTGCACTTGGGAGAAGACATCAATCTTTTCGTTGTGTCAGCAATGTTTCCTCAAGATTTCTTCTAGGAGGTGGAGCATAAGGAGGTGCATATCCATGAGAATTTTGGAAATTGTGGTGTGCTTGAAATGGTGGTTGTGAAGTTTGTGCATTATTGTTTTCACTCTTCCAACTGAAATTTAGGTGATTTCTCCAACTAGGGTTGTATGTTTGTGAGTATGGGTTGTGGTTGGCCTTTTGGAAACTGTTTAAAGCATGGGCTTGTTCATGGAGACATTCCTTAAAAGAAGGCAAGGTTGGACAATCGTTGGTTGAGTGTTCATTTGTTTCACAGATTTGACACATAATGTTTTCAACAAATTTTAATTGACCACTCTTTTTCAATTCTAGTGCCTCGACTTTTCTAGCTAAAGATGCAAACTTGGCTTGAAGGTCATGACCTTCCCTAAGGTTGTACATGCCTCCACTATATGTATGAGGTTGAGTTTTACTCGGTACCTCATAAGTACCTGCGGTGTCCCAATTTTGAGGATTTTCAGCTAACAAGTCTAAGTACTCCATTGCTTCATCAGGGTCTTTATCTTCAAAAGTTTCATTGCACATCAATTCAACCATTTGCCTATCTTTAGGTGTTAACCCTTCATAGAAATGTGAAACCAATCTCCATGTTTCAAAACCATGATGAGGGCAAGTACTAAGCAAGTCTCGATACCTATCCCAACATTGGTAAAATGTTTCTCCTGGTTTTTGAGTGAAAGTAGTGATTTGTCTTTTCAAAGAGTTTGTTCTGTGAGATGGGAAAAACTTCTTCAAAAACTGTTGTTGCATTTCATCCCAAACACGAATGGATCCTGGACTTAAATTTTGTAGCCATGTTTTAGCTTTATCTTTTAACGAAAAAGGAAAAAGCTTTAATCTGATGGTGTTCATGCTACAATTTACATTATTATATGTGTTGCAGACCTCCTCAAATTCCCTTAAATGCAAGTATGGATTTTCCAATTCTAAGCCATGAAAAGAAGGCAAAAGTTGGACAATACCTGGTTTAAAATTAAAATGAGATGCATCGGGAGGAAAAACTATGCATGATGGTGCACTTGTTCTTGTGGGATTCATGTGGTCTCTAAGTGTTCTAGCACGGCTATTCTCATTATTCTCATTATGAAGTGATTGATTATCTTCTTCGGCCATATTTTCTGAAAATAATGAGGATACCCTACAAAGTCTACCACTTGATGTATGTGACCACACTCTCATGCACGTGTAGGAATAGAAAGGATGAAGAAAACAAAAGAAGAAGAAACAAGAGAAAAGAAACAAAGTTATATATAAGAAAAGTGAAAAGAGAAAATAAAATAACTACTATAATTTATACAAGAAGTTACCTCCACGGCAACGGCGCTAAAAACTTGACACGACGAAAAGATTGATGTTTTCTCCCAAGTGCAGGAGTGTCAAAGTAATAAATAACCCGGCAAGACTGGGGTCGAACCACAGGGAGGTTAATTGTACAAATTATAAAGAACAATAATACAACAACAATAATAATAACAACAACAATAATAATAATAGTAATAACAATAATAACAACAATAACAATAGTAGTAGTAGTAGTAGTAGTAGTAGTAGTAGTAATAATAAAGAAAGAGAAGACAACAAGCAGAAGATGATGAGAACTTGGAGATGGAATATTAATGTAAGGATTAAACAATGATAATAATAAATTTCAAGGTTAGAGGATCCACTAATGGTATGTCAAACAAGTATAGTATAAAATCTTATTATTCAATTGGAAACCACACACAAAGGAGGTTCCAATCTGATTATAGATTGTTAACAGATTACATTAGTTATCTTATTTGATTAATGCTAATACTTGTAAATCTCGTCAAGCATTCATGATTATAACTTATGTTAAAAACAAATCAAGTTCATTTCATAGCTTAGGTGTCGGTTATACCATACAATATGAACTATGAGAGTGCCAAGCATTTGGTCTACCAAGTGTTATACAACATAAATCAAGATTAGTCATTTAACAAGCAAAGTATTGAAGAGTGAATAAGATAACACATACAAAACATGTTAGTATCAAACATTAAAGTACATATTAAGTTTACACTATACTTATTATTACACCATTAGTGTACCCTTTTCACCTTGACATAATAAACTTAGCTAGACATAATGAAAGAAAGAAAAATAAATAAACAAAATAAGAACATAAATAAGATAAGAGTTAACAAAGCAAAGGAAAGGAATTGAAAGGCATAAACTTGATATTAAGGAAAGCAAAGCATAAAGATTACAAAAAATACAAAGAGAGAAAACAAGAGCATGATCTTGATCTGGAAACCAAGATACCAAAATGCATGGCAAATGCCTCCTTTTATAGGCCAAAATTGGGAACTATTGATTTGATGACTAATTGATGAGTGGGTGGCCAACTCTTGACTTGGTGACAATCCTTATCTTCTCTTGTCTGCCCAAAACGTCATTGATAATGTCAAAATTGGAGCCACTCGAAAACATGAAAGTTGTAGGCAATTGTCTCAGCTTTCTTGTGTAAACAATTCAGCTCATTTGGACATCTAGAACTCCAGATATGGCCAAAAAACTGAGCAGTGCTTGGGCTAGAGGACAGATTCGGGCTTCTTTGTTGTTGCTACAATTTGGACTTGAAAATGGCCTTTTTAGATCTTGTGCTCCTATGAAAGTTGTAGGCCTATGTCTTACCTTTCCATCCATATAAAGTAGACCTAAATCTGAGATCTATAGCTCTAGATATGACCCAATTACCGAACAGTGTCCCGGTTTGGATTGCACCGACATCTCTTTTCTAATTTTGGTCATCTTTTTGCCCTTGCAATTTAAGTTCTTAAAGTCATCAATCAATCCTTTCATTTATGTGATAGGCCTGCATTTAAAATGAACATTTACCACAAATTAAAGGTATCTTATATTATTAGATATATTATTATAAAACATGCTTTAGTTAAGGAGTTATTGATACTTCAAGTGCAAAATGATGATATAAAACCATGATAAAAATGCACTTTTAAGTACTAATCAGAATACCTGCAGTAAATGAGCATTTACCATAAATTAAAGGTATCTTATATTATCAGACTTGTTATTACAAAACATGTTCTAGTTAAGGAGTTATTGGTACTTCAAGTGCAAAATGATGATATAAAACCTTGATAAAAATACACTTTTAAGTACTAATCACACCCCTCAACCAGCTTATTACTAGTCCCTAGTAATCAAAGCGTTGAGGGGTGTGATTAGTAAAATAGAAAAACAATTTGCAA
>NW_011500212.1:137600-163589 GCF_000495115.2 Populus euphratica
GTTCCCCAAAGCAAGGTATTCATCATTTAACTTCTATTACTCTATCCAAGTATACAAACTCTCATTAAATTTATAAATAGCTGCTTCATATTGTTGAAATAAGATATTAATAAACATTCTTTTTTTATGTGCTCAATGTAAGAAAACATAGATGATAGGGTTTTTATTAGAAGAAAACAATATTATGTTCTAATGTTTCAGATTAACGTCCTTGGGTTAGGATTATTATTTTTTTCTCTTTTTTTTTATATACATTTAACTTAAAACACAATGCATCTGTAACCCATATAATGAGCTTTTGGCTAATGACTCCCAGACCAGTTGGTCTTAGAGCATTAGGTGTTGAGACACCCCTTCGAGCTTAATAACTTGGGTTGCAGAAACTAATACATAGATAGTGCAATGTTTGATTCCCTTAAGTTTTTCTCCTCAACCCATGTAACAAGCGTTGGGCCAATAGCTCCCAAGTTAGTTGATTTTAGGGTATTAGGTGTTAAAACATCCCTTCGGACTTAATAACTCAGGTTAGGGAGGCTACGACACCAAACGTATCTATATTTTTATTTATTTATTTATTATTATTTTAATTATATTTATAATTATTATTTTTCTTTTTTCTTTTTTCTTTTTTTTTTGTTTTTTTTTAAAGCAAAGTATATACTATCCTTTTCCTTTAGTTATTACCTTTAACAGAAGAACATAAATAATGTAATAATATAATATGCAACCCACAATCATATGTTAAAGTGTGTGTGTGAAAATGAAGGTTTAAAAATACTTGTTTTAATGAGTATATGAGTAGAAGTAATAAATAATAATGCGAGAGTTTGTAAACTTGAATATTTCAAGAAGTATTATAATAGACCTTGTTAAGAATGTTTACTATGATGCGTCTCAAGAGTCACTTTAACAAAAGAACTCCTTGACTCTGCCATCATAGTAACAATGGTTTTACAAATTAAAAGCACAACTAGTAAAGTTTTTTTTTAAAAAAAAATATCAACTACTACCCCTTCCCCCCAACCAAAATGAAACATTGTCCTCAATGTTATAAGGCAGAAAGATAGAGGGTAGAAGATATCATCTGAAACAACAATCACTGACAAACCTGAAACACACTTAAACAAATATGAGAAATAACAAAACAAAATAATAAAACACAAGGTTTCACAGACGAAGGCTCAAATCCAATCTAAGCTTTTTACGGTTGTCCTTAGTTGACCAATTTATGCAACTCATGGAGGGATCAATTATAGGAGTGAAAGATTGTAGTTGGTCAATCAATTGTTCAGCAGTGGCAGCAGAGATTATGATTTGTCATGCTGAAGACGTTAGAAATTCATATTCCACAGCATGATCAAGAAAAGACAACAAGTTATCCTAATAATCATTAACATTTAACAAACCGATAGGTTTATGGTAAATGTGAAGTTGGGCCCAAGAGGAAATATGAAAAATCTCTTCCAATGTGCCCAGACCACCTAGCAAGGCAATGAAAGCATCAGCACGTTTAAACATTGTATTCATTCGATCAGATATTGTGGAGACCTCGAGTTCCTCTACAATTGTTGTTCCAATAATATCACCATATGCTAAAGCTTTAGGGACAACCCCCAAAACTTGACCACCTCCTAAAAATGCAGCTATTGACACACCCCCCCATTAACCTAAGGCTGCCTCCTCCATACACCAAATGAATCTTTCTTGCAACTAATACCTGACCAAGATGATTTGCTGATTCTAAAAACTTTTTTCTTTCTCAGGACTAGATCCACCAAAAACATAAATATTTTGTATTTGATGACTTGAGGAACTTGTCATTTCTACACACTTTGATATCTGTGAAATGTGTGGGCTGAGTAGAAATGAAGGGAATGAAGAGAAGAATTTATAAATGAGAAAGTGAAAATGCAATCATATCACCTATATGTAGGCCAGCTGGAGTCTCTTTTCCTCTCTTTTATTATTATTATTATTATTATTATTATTATTATTATTATAAATTAAAAAAATGTGTATGTACAAATAGTTAACATGTGTATGTACAAGTAGTTGTGATTGTGGCTCACATCTTCCCTTGGTTTTACGTCCAAGAATGGCTTAAACGCTCTCTATGGGTCGGGGATAGGCTTCCCAATCAGTTTTCTTAAAAACTGGCAAACAAGGTTTTTTTTAGTCAGATTCCCAAGACTAAATCGATCATGTTCTTTATGAAAATAGGGCCATAAATCATGAATCGCACGATGCACATCTCCACTAGGATGCGTCTCAAGAGTCAATAGAAGATTATCTAAAGACTCCTTACTCAGGCCATCCTTAATGAACTGTATTTTATCTTCACGATTTACAGATACCATTCCTAAAGAACGACATTTTGTATTACAAGTCCATCTGGCACATCTGTGACAGACTTGTAGTCGTTTTGCACGACGTTTCTTTGCAAAAGTGCTTTTACCTGTTCTAGGCATGTATGAAATGAAAGAATTTGAAGACTCACCTGATAATCGAACCTTTGCTTCAATTAGCCAGCGAATATCTTCAGGAATTCCATGGTTCATTAACAATCTCAATCTTGCACATCTAGCACGGTAAATTTTTGTAATCGCATTCTGAGGCAGAGTAGGAAAATACATTTTCAATTTTTCAAGAGTGGTGTCCATTTTCAAATGAGAAGAGATGTAACGAAGGGAGAAAGAGCAAAGAATTGAACAAATATATACATAGATATCAATTATTATGGGAAACTGAAAGAACTGACTAAAGTCACGGAGTACCGTTATTCGCCATTTGACCGGGATGGAAAAAAAACTAGCAAAACAAAGGTCACACCAAAAGAAAACACAAAATCAATGTGAGAGAGAAGAAAACAAATATCAATCTTTATATAAAGGATCACCCAATTCAATAGAGTTATTTTTAATTGAAAAGTTGTCAAAGTAAGCTTTCAAACGATGTCCATTTACCTTGAAAACATTACCATTCTTTGGATTCTCGATATCACAGGCCCCATATGGATACACATGTTTCACAATAAAAGGACCACTCCATCTTCATCTTAGTTTTCTAGGAAATAAATGGAGTCAAGAATTATAAAGCAAGACTTTTTAACCAACATCGAATGTTTTTCTCAGTATTTTCTTATCATGAAATTCTTTGATTCTTGCTTTATGAATTCTTGCATTTTCATATGCATCATTTCTTATTTCCTCAAGCTCATTTATTTGTAATTTCCGCAACTGACTAGCATCATCAAGATTTGAATTAAAAGCTTTAATAGCCCAATACGCTTTATGTTCAAGTTCCATAGGCAAGTGACAAGGTTTTCCATAGACTAGTCTATAAGGTGACATACCTAATGATGTTTTATAAGCCGTTCGATAAGCCCAAAGTGCATCATTAAGTCTTAAAAACCAGTCTTTCCTATTAGGGTTCACTGTTGTTTCCAAGTTTGTTTGATCTCCCTATTAGTAAGTTCTACTTGTCCACTTGTCTAGGGGTGGCAACTTTGTGTGTGATTCTATATTTCCTCATTAAAGACTCAAATGACTTGTTGCAGAAATGTGTTCCACCATCACTTATCATGGCTCGAGGGATTCCAAAAACTTAAAATATTTTCTTTCAAAAACTTTATCACTGTTTTGTGATCATTGTTTCAACTTGGAATTGTCTCTATCTATTTTGAAACATAATCTACTATGACTAATATATACAAGAAACCAAATGATGGAGGAAATGGACCCATAAAATCTATACCCCAACAATCAAAGATCTCTATGACAAGAATAGGATTTAAAGGCATCATGTGACGTTTTGAAATAGATCCCAACTTTTGACAATTTTCACAAAACTTGCAGAATGTCTTACAAAATACGTATGAGTCCTTGAACATGGTGAGCTAGTAAAATCCACTTTGTAAGATTTTTGCAATTGTCTTTCTTGATGAGAAATGACCCCCACATGCTTCAGAACGATAAAATTTAATGACACTACTTACCTCATTATCAGGAATGCATCTTCGAAATATTTGATCAAGACAATATTTGAATAAATAAAGGTCATCCCAATAAAAGTTATTCACTTCATTCAAGAACCTTCTTTTGTCTTAGGTACTCCAATGAGTTGGCAAATGTCCTGAAACAAGAAAATTAACAATATTAGCAAACCAAGGTATTGTAGAGATAGAAAATAAGGATTCATCAGGAAAGTAGTCATCGATTGATGTGATGTCAGATCTCGAATCTGTTGTCAATCTTGACAAATGATCCGCTACAACATTTTCGGTGCCTTTCTTGTCTTTGATTGTGATATCAAATTCTTGAAGTAACAAAATCCATCGTACCAGTCTAGCCTTAGAATCCTTTTTTGAAAGAAGATATTTCAAAGCAGCATGATCACTAAAAACAACAACAGGTGAGCCGACAAGATAAGACCTAAATTTTTCACATGCAAATATTACTGCAAGTAATTCATTTGAGTACTATTTAAAGTTTTACTTGCATAGTAAATCACATAAGGTTTCTTATCTTTTCTTTGTCCCAAAATAGCACCCACAGCATAATCACTAGCGTCACACATTATTTTAAAAGGTAATTGATGTAACCATATTATTCGATTGTTTCACCCACATTTACCTAATGTTTTGTCCATGTTTTATATGTAAAATGCCTTGATATTCTTTGTTTTATGTTTTGAAGGCACTTTTGGATGAAAAATGCAAAAAGGAGTAAATTGGAGATAATTGGCAGATTTGATGTTCAGTCGATGTTTTGTGCAGAGCGTGATTTCTAGAGATCAAAATGAAGTGATTCCAGTGGCTCTAAAAAGCTAACATCCATACCTTTCTGGAAATGTAATGCAAGAAAAATACAAAGAGGAAGATCATGGAAATCACATCCTTCAAAGTCAAATCTCGTATTCTGCCACTGTTGACCTTTGTCCATTCAAAATTCCATATCTGGAGCTATAGAAGTCCCATTGATGCAAACTCAATTTTGTTGGATTCCTGACTCAAAGGTCTAGAAACGCTCCAATGTTCAGCCAAAAACGATGTCAGATGAGGGCGATATGATTTTGCAAAGATGACAACTGAATTCTGCCAGCAATCAGGTTTCGTGAAGAAATGAGTCCAAATTATGTTTCGAAGCTTCTAAACTATCATCCAAGTTATAATTTCAGCAATTTAGCCCCTCTAGTAAATCAATCTAGAAGGTCAAGAAAATTAGCCACCAACCTCAATCCACCAACCTCAAATCACCAACCACAAACCAACTGCAAGTTGGAATGCTGCCATTGTCAAAGAAGGAGGCTACAATGGTGGGTTGTTTGTGGTGACTACTAATGTCAAAGTTTGGAAAGTTTGGCAGCCACCATTGTTGATAAAGAAGCAAGAGGAGCTGCCATTGAAGCCTATATATAGACATCAAGAGAGCCAAGAAAGAAGAGGAGGGAGTGCAATAGAATCAAAGAAAGGTGGTAGCAACTAGAAGTGAAGAAACACAAACTCTCCTCTCTACATACTAGAAATAATGCTTTCTTTTATCTTTAGGAGTAGTTGTTCAATAGATATGCAAGGCTAAGCTCTTTTCTTGGTTGCAAGGACGCAGAAACTTTCAGATTTCAAGAACTGTGAGATTTGTTCTTTATTTATTTTCAGTTTGTATTATGAATGAGTATGATTGTTTTCCTATGCATGTTTTCTATGATTGTTGTTGATAATTGCTAGAGCGGACTCTAAGTTATTATTGTGAACAATCTATTGCTAAGTTTGATATCAGAACCGGAGTTAGGGTATATAAACTTGTGAAGCAACTAAGCTTGATAATTGTGGCGGAACTACGTTATTAAACTTAGGGAAAACATTCGATCAAAGCAACACAAGCAGACAACTTGGTTGTTAAGATTAATGAATTTATCTAGATCTTAAGGCTGCCATTAGATTAAATCATTAGTGCGGACACTGTGATTATTTGTTGGTTAGGGCTAGTTATACGGCGGATCCGTTAATTAACCAAAGTTAAGAAAAGATAAAAATTCAGAATATAAACTGGAGTTTCGTTTTAAGGATCAGTTCTGATTTCTGTAGGTGGATGTGTGCTTGTGACCAAGGTTTGTTTTCTTGATAAATTTCAGTTTTAATTGATCGTGTTCACTAGTTTAATTTCTTCCATATTTTAGATTATCACAAATCAAAACCCCCCAATTGCATAACGTATAGCATAAAAATCTGAACTAAATCTTCCTCGTGGGATCGATCCCTTGCTTGCTCTATACTATCTTGTGTGATTTAAGTGTAAGGGTAATTAATTTGTGCGACCGTGACATCGCAACAAATTTTGGCGCCGTTGCCAGGGAAGTAATTTTAGTTAATTCTTGTGCTTGTACTGTTATTTTTATTTGCTGTGATTATTATTTATTATTATTCAGAAAAAAAAAAAAGTTTTTTGCTTGCGGCGGTACTGTTCACTTGCCGCAACGGTACTGTTCAAAACAGATTTGTTTGTGGAATTAAGGTTCGACCTTTTATTTTCTGAAGGGAAATGACGTTTGGAACAAGACTAGTGGTAAACCACTAACCTTACCATTTCGAGGCCAAATTCCTCTGTTATCTAAGGTTTTTAGGCAATTTTAGTTTCCTAGCGTTGGATTTTCATATAATTTGCATTATTTTTCGTCTCTTGTGTGGTTTCTTTCTTTTGAATTTTCTTAGCAATTGATGCCTGTGACCCGTTCTACTAATCAAATTCAAGTGTAGGTTGATTTTGAAATAGAAAGCACTTTACGCAGGTTAAGAAAGGAAGCTCGCCTCAACACCATGGCTATTGCACGACAACAAACACTCAAGGAGCTTGCTGCTCCTAATGTGGAAAATCAGCCACTATGCATAAACATTGACAATAATGTAAACTTTGAGCTCAAATCTGGTTTTATACATTTGTTACCAACATTTAATGGTCTTGCAGGAGAAGATCCACATACTCATCTCAAGGAATTCCATATGGTTTGCGTTGGCATGAAACCGAATGGAGTTGATGAAGAACAGGTTAAGTTGAAAGCTTTCCCTTTCTCTTTAAAAAGGGCAGCAAAGGCATGGCTTTTCTCTATTCTCCCAGGATCTATTGGAACTTGGAATGCCATGAAGAAGATTTTCCTTGAGAAGTATTTCCCAGCATCTCGAGTTGCCAACATAAGGAAAGAAATATGTGGGATTCGGCAATCTCATAGAGAGACACTCTCTGAGTATTGGGAAAGATTTGAGCAACTGTGCATTCAATGTCCTCATCATCAAATACCTGATCAGTTGCTCATTCAATATTTCTATGAAGGATTAATGCCTACTGACCGTAGTATCATTGATGCTGCAAGTGGAGGCGCATTGGTGGATAAGACACCCGAGGCTGCACGCCAATTGATCTCAAACATGGCAGCCAACTCAAAACAGTTTGGCACTCATGGAGACTTCTCCAAAAAACGAGTAAATGAGGTAAGTATTTCTAACATTGAGAATAAAGTTAATGATCTTACTTCTCTTGTGCGTTCTTTGGCTTGTGGAAATGTGCAGCAGGTGAAAGTTTGTAGCATATGCTCCTTACAAGGACATACTTCGGATATGTGCCCAACAATGCAAGAAGATTACATTGAACAAGCTCATGCAATTGATGGAGCATTCAACGGACAGCCCCAGCGTAAATATGATCCCTTTTCCAACACGTACAATCCCGGATGGAGAGATCATCTCAACTTACACTATGGCAACCCATCCCAACAAGGCAATCAAGGCCGACAATTCCATCCCCAACAGAATTATCAAGCAAGACAACCCCCTCCATTCACAAACTCCAATGTTACGGGGTCGTCATCCAATGATGATCTTCATGAGATGATGAAAACTTTGGCTTCTAATACTGTTACCTTGCAACAAAATGTCATGTCTTTTCAACAGGAAACAAGGTCAAGTATTCATAACTTGGAGAAGCAAATGGGGCAAGTAGCTTCGAGTGTAGGGACATTGGAGGCACAAATGAATGGAAAATTGCCTTCCCAAGCATTGAATCCAAAAGAGAATGTTAGTGCGATCATGTTGCGAAGTGGGAAAGAACTTGAAGAGAAAAGGTCAAAACAAATTGAGATGGAGGAAGAAGAAGAGATAGAAACTGAATTGAGTACAAAGAAGGAACATCATCCTTCTCCACAAACTAAAACATCGACCAACACTCCAAAGGTAACTCCTCACTCAATGAATTCCAGTTTTAAAGCAATTCCACCCTTTCCTGTGAGTTCTTCTAGGTCAAAGACAGAGGACAAAGAAAAAGAAATTTTAGAGGTTTTCAAGAAAGTAGAACTCAACATTCCTTTGCTTGATGCTATCAAGCAAATTCCCAAGTATGCCAAATTTTTGAAGGAGTTGTGTACTACCAAAAGAGCTTTCAAACTGAAAGGTCATGAAATGGTAAGTATGGGTGAAGTTGTGTCTGCTGTTGTTCAAAAGAATATGCCTTTAAAACAGAAGGACCCAGGTGCGTTTACTATCCCATGTGTTATTGGTAATGCTAGTTTTAAAAAAGCCTTATGTGATTTAGGTGCATCCATTAGTGTTATGCCTAAACATGTTTATGATTCTCTTAGTCTGGAACCTTTGAATGAAACTAGCATTGTAATACAACTTGCAGATCGTAGTTTTGTTTACCCACTTGGTGTGATAGAAGATGTTCTAGTCAAGATTGATAGTTTGGTTATTCCATATGATTTTTATATTCTTGATATGGAACATGATTCTTGTGATTTATTAACCAGCACTCCTATATTGTTTGGGAGACCATTCTTGAAAACTGCCAATACAAAGATTGATTGTGGTAAGGATACTTTGTCTATGGAGGTAGGAGATGAAAAGATTGAATTTAATTTTCATGATGCAATGACATATCCTTATAACAATGTTTATTCTATCACATGTTATGACCAAGTTGATAAGTGTATGCAGCAGGTTTGTGATTTTGATGGCGAAGATGGATTAAGCATAGCTTTGAGCTATGGCTATGATTTTACCAAGATAGAAGAGATGGAGAGGCATATATGTGTTCCCCAAAATGTGCATGAATCAGCATTGGCTTTACAAGCTTCGCAAATTATCCTTCATGATGCAGGAGTCATCCCCCCCATCACGGACAATGAATGGGTGGCATCTATCCTTTTGGTACCCAAAAGGACTGCCACCACGTTGAGAGAAAAACAAAATGATGCTTATGAGAATGCAAGGATTTACAAAGAAAAGACTAAGAATCTTTATGACAGAATGCTTACAAGAAAGGAATTTCATGTTGGAGACAAAATCCTTCTTTATCATTCGCGTTTAAAACTTTTTCTTGGAAAATTGCGCTCTCGTTGGATTGGACCCTTTGTTGTTTCTAATATTTTTCCTTATGGTGCAGTTGAAATTACAAGTTTAGAAACCAGCAAAGTACTCAAGGTCAATGGACATCATTTGAAACCTTTCTATGAAGGTTGGACGGCAGAACTCATCGCTTCTGTAGAGTTAGCTGAACCAATCTATGAAGAATGAGCATGTCACATGTCAAGCCAATGACATAAAACAAAAGCTCTTACTGGGAGGCCACCCAGCACAAAAAAAACATATATATCAGATTTGCTTTCTTTTTCCTTATCTTTTACCTTTTTGTATTTTAATTTATTTTCTGCCATTCTCTTATGTTCCTTTGCTTTTATTTCAACATTGAGGACAATGTTGTGTTTTAAGTGTGGGGGTATTGGGAGAATTTTTATTTTCTTATTTTAGTTTTCTTTGTTGTTCACAAAAAAAAAAAAAATTATGTTTGATCTTTTTAACTCCCATTGGTTTTTTAGAATATGAGTATTATGTATGAGAATTAATTGAGATAGATGAAGAGATAAATCAAATGAAAGAGTATGCATGCAAATTTTAAGGTTTAATTGGTTTAAGGATTGACTTTGAGAATATGCCATGTTGATTTTATAGTGTTATACCACTGCAAGCTTTTGAGCCTTCCACATTATATTCTTTGAGTGTGCATTCTTTCAATGATATGTATCTCTAGAACTTGCTTCATATCTTATTGAGATTATATTCCATTACAAATATACATGAAGATGATAAAGGCATTAGGAATTTCAATCACTTGAACCAAAAAGCCAACCTAAAGCATATTATCCTTAGTGAGCCCCTTTTGAGCTTATTTATCTTTTCTTTATCCATGTATTAGCCTTAACTTTATATATGTTTTCCTTTTCCCCTGGCCAAGGATTAGTAGAGCATATACTTGTGATATTTCATGGAATTATGGTTGGAAATTATGTGAAAAGACAGAAGAAGTGATGCTTGATGAAAAGATGGGCAAAATTACAAAAAAAACAAAAAAGAAAAAAAAGAAGAAGAAAAAAATGTTCCTTTATGTTCTTAAGATTTTATGCTTAAAAACAAAAGTAGTTAAGCATTGGTGATTAAAGATGAAACATTTATGAGCTTTGATGGAATATCTTGTTTGAAATATCATTTTTCGGAATGCTCCACTTTCTTTGATTTGAATCTTTTCTTTTACTCTCTTTTACCTCACCTTAACCTTAGCCCAATTACAACCGGAAAATAAGACCTTTTGATTCATGCATTGTCTGTAATATATTAATAATGGAGATGAGATTGAAAAGCAAGCTTATGGTAGAACATACTCTTTGATTGAATTTGAGAGATTTAGACACATAAACCCTAAACACATGAGTGTTGGAGTGTATATCAATGAGAGGACCTATCACTTTGGCATGGCATAGATTTCATTTAAATCTCGACGATTGATTGAATTTTGAAGTTTGCATGTAAACAAATTCATAAAAATTTATTTATTTTATTCTTTTTTATTATATTCTTTTTTATAATGCCTGTACTCTTGGACATTGATGGGAGATTAAGAGATTGATCATGGTTATTTTCAATTTAATTTTATTTATCCTTTCTCGAGGACGAGAAAGAGCTAAGTGTGGGGGTATTTGATGTAACCATATTATTCGATTGTTTCACCCACATTTACCTAATGTTTTGTCCATGTTTTATATGTAAAATGCCTTGATATTCTTTGTTTTATGTTTTGAAGGCACTTTTGGATGAAAAATGCAAAAAGGAGTAAATTGGAGATAATTGGCAGATTTGATGTTCAGTCGATGTTTTGTGCAGAGCGTGATTTCTAGAGATCAAAATGAAGTGATTCCAGTGGCTCTAAAAAGCTAACATCCATACCTTTCTGGAAATGTAATGCAAGAAAAATACAAAGAGGAAGATCATGGAAATCACATCCTTCAAAGTCAAATCTCGTATTCTGCCACTGTTGACCTTTGTCCATTCAAAATTCCATATCTGGAGCTATAGAAGTCCCATTGATGCAAACTCAATTTTGTTGGATTCCTGACTCAAAGGTCTAGAAACGCTCCAATGTTCAGCCAAAAACGATGTCAGATGAGGGCGATATGATTTTGCAAAGATGACAACTGAATTCTGCCAGCAATCAGGTTTCGTGAAGAAATGAGTCCAAATTATGTTTCGAAGCTTCTAAACTATCATCCAAGTTATAATTTCAGCAATTTAGCCCCTCTAGTAAATCAATCTAGAAGGTCAAGAAAATTAGCCACCAACCTCAATCCACCAACCTCAAATCACCAACCACAAACCAACTGCAAGTTGGAATGCTGCCATTGTCAAAGAAGGAGGCTACAATGGTGGGTTGTTTGTGGTGACTACTAATGTCAAAGTTTGGAAAGTTTGGCAGCCACCATTGTTG
Source organism: Populus euphratica (assembly GCF_000495115.2). Taxonomy (NCBI): domain Eukaryota; kingdom Viridiplantae; phylum Streptophyta; class Magnoliopsida; order Malpighiales; family Salicaceae; genus Populus; species Populus euphratica. The sequence continues at coordinate 149,399 of NW_011500212.1, forward strand.
ATAAAGAAGCAAGAGGAGCTGCCATTAAAGCCTATATATAGACATCAAGAGAGCCAAGAAAGAAGAGGAGGGAGTGCAATAGAATCAAAGAAAGGTGGTAGCAACTAGAAGTGAAGAAACACAAACTCTCCTCTCTACATACTAGAAATAATGCTTTCTTTTATCTTTAGGAGTAGTTGTTCAATAGATATGCAAGGCTAAGCTCTTTTCTTGGTTGCAAGGACGCAGAAACTTTCAGATTTCAAGAACTGTGAGATTTGTTCTTTATTTATTTTCAGTTTGTATTATGAATGAGTATGATTGTTTTCCTATGCATGTTTTCTATGATTGTTGTTGATAATTGCTAGAGCGGACTCTAAGTTATTATTGTGAACAATCTATTGCTAAGTTTGATATCAGAACCGGAGTTAGGGTATATAAACTTGTGAAGCAACTAAGCTTGATAATTGTGGCGGAACTACGTTATTAAACTTAGGGAAAACATTCGATCAAAGCAACACAAGCAGACAACTTGGTTGTTAAGATTAATGAATTTATCTAGATCTTAAGGCTGCCATTAGATTAAATCATTAGTGCGGACACTGTGATTATTTGTTGGTTAGGGCTAGTTATACGGCGGATCCGTTAATTAACCAAAGTTAAGAAAAGATAAAAATTCAGAATATAAACTGGAGTTTCGTTTTAAGGATCAGTTCTGATTTCTGTAGGTGGATGTGTGCTTGTGACCAAGGTTTGTTTTCTTGATAAATTTCAGTTTTAATTGATCGTGTTCACTAGTTTAATTTCTTCCATATTTTAGATTATCACAAATCAAAACCCCCCAATTGCATAACGTATAGCATAAAAATCTGAACTAAATCTTCCTCGTGGGATCGATCCCTTGCTTGCTCTATACTATCTTGTGTGATTTAAGTGTAAGGGTAATTAATTTGTGCGACCGCGACATCGCAACAGTAATGACCAATCAGGAGGTTGAATGACAAGAGCAGAAGTAAGTAAGTTTTTAAGTTTAACAAAGGCATTTTCACATTGTTCAGTCCATTCAAAAACATTTTCCTTTGTTAGAAGGTTACACAATGGCTTAGATATAACATAAAATCTTTGATGAACCTTCTATAAAAACCAGCATGTCCTAAGAATGATCTAACATCTTTAACAAATTTTGGTGTTAGCAAGTTGGCAATTAATTCAATTTTAGATTCGTCAACCTCAATTCCTTTCGATGAAACAATGAGAACAAGTACAATGCCGTTTGTTACCATAAAATGATATTTTTTCCAATTCAGCACAAGATTTTTCTCTTCACACCTGCTCAAAACCTTTTCTAAGTTAGTCAAATAATCATCAAATGAATCGCCAAAAACAAAAAAATCATTCATAAAAATTTCAAGAAAACGTTCAACCATTGACAAGACTAAAAGATTGTTGTCTTCTCCCAAGTGCAGGAGTGCCGAAGTAATAAATAACTCGGCAATACCGGGGTCGAACCACAGAGAGGTTAATTGTACAAATTATATACAATAATTATAAACAACAACAATAATAACAACAACAACAACAATAATAATAGTAATAACAACAATAACAATAATTACAATAATAGTAGTAGTAGTAGTAGAAGAAGAAGAAAAAGAAGAAGTTGATGAGAACTTTGAGATGGAAAGATTAACAGAAGGATTAAACAATGATTATAACAAATGTCAAGGTTAGAGGTTCCACTAATGGTATGTCAAACAAGTATAGTATAAACTCTTATTATTCAATTGGAAACCACAAACAAAGGAGGTTTCAATCTGATTATAGATTGTTAACATGATTACATTAGTCATCTTATTCGATTAATGCTAGTACTTGTAAATCTCGTCAAGCATTCATGATTATAACTTATGTTAACAACAAATCAAGTTCCTTTCATAGCTCAGGTGTCGGTTATACCATACATTATGGGCTATGAAAGTGCCAAGCATTTGTTGTACCAAGTGTTATACAACATAAATCAAGATTAATCATTTAACAAGCAAAGTATTAAAGAGTGAACAAGATAACAAATACAAAACATGTTAGTATCAAACATTAAAGTCCATATTAAGTTTACATTATACTTATTCTTACACCATTAGTGTAACCTTTTCACCTTGACATAACTATACTTATTTTTACACCATTAGTGTAACCTTTTCACCTTGACATAATAAACTTAGCTAGATATAATGAAAGAAAGAAAAATAAATAAAAAAAATAAGAACATAAATAAGATAAGAGTTAACAAAGCAAAGGAAAGGAATTGAAAGGCATAAACTTGATATTAAGGAAAGCAAAGCATAAACATTACAAACAATACAAAGAGAGAAAACAAGAGCATGATCTTGATCTGGAAACCAAGATACCTAAATGCATGGCAAATGCCTCCTTTTATAGGCCAAAATTGGGAACTATTGATTTGATGACTAATTGATGAGTGGGTGGCCAACTCTTGACTTGGTGACAATCCTTATCTTCTCTTGTCTGCCCAAAACATCATTGATAACGTCAAAATTGGAGCCACTCAAACTTGAAAGTTGTAGGCAATTGTCTTAGCTTTCTTGTGTAAATAAGTCAGCTCATTTGGACTTCTAGAACTCCAGATATGGCCAAAATACTGAACAGTGCTCGGGTTGGAGGACAGATTCGGGCTTCTTTGTTGTTGCTATAATTTGGACTTGAAAATGACCTTTTTAGATCTTGGGCTCTATATGAAAGTTGTAGGTCTATATCTTACCTTTCCATACATATAAAGTAGACCTAAATCTGAGATCTATAGCTCCAAATATGACCCAATTACCGAATAGTGTTCCGGTTTAGATTGCACCGACATCTCTTTTCTAATTTTGGTCATCTCTTTGCCCTTGCAATTTAAGTTCTTAAAGTCATCAATCAATCCTTTCATTTATGTGATAGTCTTGCATTTAAAATGAACATTTACCATAAATTAAAGGTATCTTATATTATTAGATATATTATTATAAAACATACTTTAGTTAAGGAGTTATTGATATTTCAAGTGCAAAATGATGATATAAAACCATGAAAAAAATGCACTTTTAAGTACTAATCAACCATATCACTGAATATGCTAAGCATGCATCTTTGAAACGTGGCTGGTGCATAACATAATCCAAAAGGCATCCTTCGATATGCAAAAGTACCAAATGGACATGTGAAAGTGGTCTTCTCTTGATCTTCCAATGCAATTTCAATTTGATTATAACCTGAATAGCCATCTAGGAAACAATAAAATTCATAACCTGCAACTCTTTCTAGGATTTGATCCATGAAAGGTAAGGGGAAATGATATTTTCTAGTCATTGAATTAAGTTTCTTATAATCAATGCACATGCGCCAACCAGTAACAGTCCTAGTTGGAATTAACTCATTTTTCTCATTTGTTATCATAGTGACTCCAGACTTCTTGGGTACAACTTGGGTAGGACTTACCCATTTGCTCTTAGAAATAGGATAAATGATTCCATTATCTAGAAGCTTAATGACTTCATTCCTCACTACTTCTTTTATATTAGGATTCAGCCTTCGTTGCATTTCTCTAAAGGGTTTAGCATTTTCCTCTAAATAAATCCTATGTGTGCAAATCAAAGGACTAATTCCTTTTATGTCAGCTATGGTCCATCCTAATGCATTTTTGTGCATTTTCAGAGTTTGTAATAACTTACCTTCTTGATGTGCATTAAGTTTGGAAGAAATTATTACCGGAAAAGTTTTATTTTCTCCCAAAAATGAGTATTTGAGATTGAATGGCAGAGACTTCAAATCAGGTTTTGGTGGATGAACACATGAAGGTATAGACTCAATTGATTGTGGTGGCAACTCTTCAATTTGTGGTCTCCAATTACTTGCTTTTGATTCTTCCTGAAAATAAACCATTTGCAAATTCTCAGACTTATTAAATTCAATTTCACTAGAAATAGTTTCAAATTGATTATGAACTAATTTTTCAATAAAATCCACTTCTTGTAAATCATTATTATCTTCAGGTTGCTTGCAAATGTTAAAAATATTCATCTCCAATGTCATGTTTCCAAATGATAACTTCATCAGTCCATTCCTACAATTAATCAATGCATTAGACGTTGCAAGAAATGGACGTCCTAAAATAACAGGAATTAAATTACATGCTTCAACAGGAATTTTTCAATGAGTTTGTTCTATGAGGTGGAAAAACTTCTTTAAAAATTATTGTTGCATTTCATCCCAAGCATGAATGGATCCTGACCTAAGATTTTGTAGCCATGTTTTAGCTTTATCTTTTAATGAAAAAGGAAAAGGCTTCAATCTAATGGTGTTCATGCTAAAATTTAAGTCATTATAGGTGTTACAAACTTCTTCAAATTCTCTCAAATGCAAGTATGGATTTTCTAGATCTAAGCCATGAAAAGAAGGTAAAAGTTGAATAATGTCTGGCTTAAAATTAAAGTGAGGTGCATCAGGAGGGAAAATTATGCATGAAGGTGCACTTGTTCTTGTAGGGTTCATATGGTCTCTAAGTGTTTTAACTCGGTTATTCTCATTATTCTCATTATGAAGTGACTGGTTATATTCTTCAATCATTTTTTCTGAAAATGATGAGGATACCCTACAAAGTCTACCACTTAATGTACGTGACCAAACTCTCATGCATGTGTAGGAAGAAAATAAAAGGTGGAAGAAACTAAAAGAAGAAGGAAACAAAACAAAATAAACAAAAGTTAGATATAAAACAAAATGAAAAGTGAAAATAAAATAAATATTATAATTTATATAAGAATTTACCTCCCCAGCAACGGCGCCAAAAACTTGACACGATCAAAGAGTTGATGTCTTATCCCAAGTGCAGGAGTGTCAAAGTAATAAATAACCCAGCAAGACCGGGTCAAACCACGGAAAGGTTAGCTATATAAATTATAAATAAAAATAACAACAACAACAACAATAAATAAAAACAACAACAACAACAACGATGATGATGGTGGTGGTGAAGATGAGTTAAAGAGGACTTTGAGATGTAAAATTAATGTGAAGATTATACAATGATAAAAACAAATGTCAAGGTTAGAGGATACACTAATAGTATTAGAGATAAGTAAGGTATAAACTCTTTATTAATTATCAAGATGATCATATTAATCATCTTATTTACATAACACCATACTTATAAATTTTATCAAGTATTTATGATGCTAACTTATGTTGAAAACAAATGAAGTTCCTCTCATAATAACGATATCGGTTGAATACTACGAAGGATCAAGTATTTGATGTACCAATTGTTACACAACACAAATCTAGATTAATCATTTAACAAGTAAGGCATTAAGAATTAATAAGATAAAAATGATAAGACATGTTAATAGCAAGTTGTTTAGGATATAAGCATTGAAGTCCATATTGAGTTTATATTTACTTATCGTAACACCATTAGTGAAACCTTTTCACCTTGACATAATTAACTTAGCTAGACATTATGAAGGAGAAGAACTTAAAGAAACAATATAAGAACATAAACATGATATAAGTTAACTAAGTATAGTAAAGGAAATGAAAAGCATGAACAAGAGATTAATGAAAGCAAAACTTAAGCATTACAACAATATAAAGAGAAAGAGCAAGAACATGATCTTGATATGAAAAACAAAATGCCCAAATAAATGGCAAATACCTCTTTTTATAGGCTAAAATTCAAAAATATTCATGTGGTAATTGATAATTGATGTAATGGCCAACTATTGATTAGTGGACTTGGTGGACATCATCACTCAAGCACCTTGGAAGGCTGAATTGACATTGATGCAATCAGAATTTGACAAAGTGTTCTCATGAAAGTTGTTGAAAATTGTCTTTTCCTTCCACCCACCAAATTTCAGATCATTGGGATCACTATAGCTCGAGATATGTCTAAAATACTGAGTAGTGCTGCTGGTGGATGTGGTGGATAGCCCTCATGCTCTTGTGTGGATGAAATCTCATTTCTACCATCCGAATTTGAGATGGTTCTCTCATGAAAGTTGTTGGAAATTATCTTTTCCTTCCACCCACCAAATTTCAGATCATTTAGACTTCTAGAACTCTATTTATGGATAAAACTTTGAGTTGTGTTTGGGCTGGATTGCAAGACAGATTCGGACTTCTCTTTTGTGGCCAAACTTTGAATTTGAAAATGGCAAATTTGGGCCTTTCCATACCCATGAAAGTTGTAGGCCTATTTGTTATCTTTCTAGCCATATTAATTAATATGAAATCCAAGATCTATAGCTATAGATATGATCCGATGACTGAACAGTGTTCGAATTTGAAGTGAATCGGCATCTCCTTCGTAAGCTTAGCCTTTTCTTTGTCCTTTCACTTCCAATAGTTAATCACAACAATCAATCCTTTGAATTGTGAGAATACATGCAGTTAAAATGAGCATTTACCATAAATTAAAGGTATCTTATATTATCAGACTTGTTATTACAAAACATGTTCTAGTTAAGGAGTTATTGATACTTCAAGTGCAAAATGATGACATAAAACCTTGATAAAATGCACTTTTAAGTACTAATCAATTACTAGGGACTAGCAATAAGCTGGTTGGGGGGTGCGATTAGTACTTAAAAGTGCATTTTTATCAAGGTTTTATGTCATCATTTTGCACTTGAAGTATCAATAACTCCTTAACTAAAGCATGTTTTATAATAATATAAGATACCTTTAATTTATGGTAAATGTTGTGGTAAATGTTCATTTTAAATGAAGGCCTATCACATAAATGAAAGGATTTCATTTTAAATGCAGGCCTATCATATAAATGAAAGGATTGATTGATGAATTTAAGAACTGAAATTGAAAGGACAAAGAGATGGCTAAACTCCGAAAAGAGATGCGGTGCAGTCTAAACCGGAACACTATTCGGTAATTGGATCATATTTGGAGCTGTAGATCTCATATTTAGGTTCACTTTATATGGATGGAAAGGTAAGACATGGGTCTATAACTTTCATAGGAGCCTAAGATCTAAAAAGGCCACTTTCAAGTCCAAATTGGAGCAACAACAAAGAAGTCCGAATCTGTCTTCCAGCCCGAGCATTGTTCAGTGTTTGGCCCATATCAGAAGTTCTAGAAGTCCAAATTATCTGAATTTTTTACATAAGACATCTGAGACAATTGCTTCAAGTGGTTCTAATTTTGACATCATTAATAACATTTTGGGCAGACAAGAGACGATAAGGATTGTCACCAAGTCAAGAGTTAGGCACCCACTAATCAATTAGTGATCAAATCAATAGTTCCCAATTTTGGCCTATAAAAAGAGGCATTTGCCATGTATTTAGGCATCTTGGTTTCCAGATCAAGATCATGCTCTTGCTTTCTCTCTTTGTATTTTTTGTAATGTTTATGCTTTGCTTTCATTAATATCAAGTTTATGCCTTTCATTTCCTTTCATTTACTTAGTTAACTTTTTTCTCATTTTGTTTATTTATTTTTCTTTCTTTTATAATGTCTAGCTAAGTTTATTATGTCAAGGTGAAAAGGTTACACTAATGGTGTAAGAATAAATATAGTGTAAACTTAATATGGACTTTAATGTTTCATACTAACATGTTTTGTATTTGTTATCTTGCTCACTCTTTAATACTTTGCTTGTTAAATGACTAATCTTGATTTATGTTGTATAACACTTGGTACAACAAATGCTTGGCACTTTCATAGTTCATACTGTATGGTATAACCGACACCTGAGCTATGAAAGGAACTTGATTTGTTGTTAACATAAGTTATAATCATGAATGTTTGACGAGATTTACAAGTATTAGCATTAATCCAATAAGATGACTGATGTAATCATGTTAACAATCTATAATCAAATTGGAACCTCCTTTGTGTGTGGTTTCCACTTGACTAATAAGAGTTTATAATATACTTCTTTGACATACCATTAGTGGATCCTCTAACCTTGACATTTATTATTATTATTGTTTAATCCTTACATTAATATTCCATCTCAAAGTTCTCATCTTCATCTTCTTCTTCTCTTTCTCTATTATTATTATTAAAGTTATTATTGTTATTGTCATTGTTGTTATTAGTGTTATTACTATTATTATTGTTGTATTATTATTATTATTATTATTATTATTATTATTATTATTATTATTATTATTATTATTGCTACTAATATTATTGTTGTTGTTGTTGTTTATAATTATTGTTTATAATTTGTACAATTAACCTCTTTATGGTTCGACCCCGGTCTTGCCGGGTTATTTATTACTTCGACACTCCTGTACTTGGGAGAAGACATCAATCTTTTAGTCGTGTCAACAGTGCATAGATCTTTCAAAAATTTAGCATAGGAAGGAACATGTTTAATAGCATCCAGCAAAGGTATATTGATTCTTACCTATTTCAAAGTTTCAAAGATTTCAGAGTTATGATTAACTTTCCTTTGTTTGGTCATGGCATGAGGAAATGGAAGTGCTGGTGGGGAATCAGTCGTTTCTTTGCAATTTTCAAATTCAATCCCTTCCTTACCCTTAGAGATTGACTCATCATCTTTCTCACAAGGTTCAAGAGTAGGTTTTTCAATAACCTTACCACTGCGCAGAGTAGTGACTAATTTGACTTGATCCATGTGTTGGCTTCCGGAACTACTTGTATTTACATTTATTGCCCCATACGATTTTGTTGTGGTTGCAATGAAAACTTACCTTTCTCTTGAAAACTGAGAGCAGATGTCAATTTTGCAAGAGTATCTTTAAAATCTATCATGTTTTGAGCAAGTTGAGTATTGATTGTCTCTTGCTTTTCAATGAATGCATGTAATCTTTCCTCAAGATTTCTTCTAGGAGGTGGAGCATAAGGAGGTGCATATCCATGAGAATTTTAAAAATTATGGTGTGCTTGAAATGATGTTTTTGAAGTTTATACATTGTTATTATCACTCTTCCAACTAAAATTTGGGTGATTTCTCCAACCAGGGTTGTATATTTGCGAGTATGGGTTGTGATTGGCCCTTTGAAAATTATTTAAAGCATGGGCTTGTTCATGGAGACATTCCTTAAAAGAAGGCAAGGTTGGACAGTTACTAGTTGAGTGTTCATTTGTTCCACATATTTGACACACAATATTTTCAATAGATTTTAATTGACCACTCTTTTTCAATTATAATGCCTCGACTTTTCTAGCTAAAGATGCAAATTTCGCTTGGAGGTCATGATCTTCCTTAAGGTTATACATACCTCTACTAGATATATGAGGTTGAGTTTTACTCGGTGCCTCATAAGTACCCGCAATGTCCCAATTTTTAGCATTTTCAGCTAACAAGTCTAAGTACTTCATTGCTTTATCAGGGTCTTTATCTTCAAAAGTTCCATTGCACATCAATTCAACCATTTGTTTATCTCTAAGTGTTAACCCTTCATAAAAATATGAAACCAATCTCCATGTTTCAAAACCATGATAAGGGCAAGTATTAAGCAAGTCTCAATACCTATCCCAACATTGGTAAAATGTTTCTCCTAGTTTTTGAGTGAAAGTGGTGATTTGTCTTTTGAAAGAGTTTGTTCTGTGAGATGGGAAAAACTTTTTTAAAAACTATTGTTGCATTTCATCCCAAGCACGAATAGATCCTGGTCTCAAATTTTGTAGCCATGTTTTAGCTTTATCTTTTAATGAGAAAGGAAAAAGTTTTAATCTGATGGTATTCATGCTACAATTTGAATCATCATATGTGTTGCAGACCTCCTCAAATTCCCTTAAATGCAAGTATGGATTTTTCAATTCTAAGCCATGAAAAGAAGCTAAAAGTTGAATAATGACTGGCTTAAAATAAAAATAAGATGCATCAGGAGGAAAAACTATGCATGATGGTGCACTAGTTCTTGTGGGATTCATGTGGTCTCTAAGTGTTCTAACACGATTATTCTCATTATTCTCATGATTCTCATTATGAAGTGATTGATTATCTTCTTCGGCCATATTTTCTGAAAATGATGAGGATACCCTACAAAGTGTACCACTTGATGTACGTAACCACACTCTCATGCACGTGTAGGAATAGAATAAAAGGAAGAAGAAAACAAAAAAAGAAGAAACAAGAGAAAAAAAAAAACAAAGTTATATACAAGAAAAGTGAGAAGAGAAAATAAAATAACTACTATAATTTATACAAGAACTTAACTCCCTAGCAACGGCGCCAAAAACTTGACACGACTAAAAGATTGATGTCTTCTCCCAAGTACAAGAGTGTCGAAGTAATAAATAACCTGGCAAGACCGGGGTTGAACCACAAGGAGGTTAAATGTATAAATTATAGATGACAACAACAACAATAACAATAGTAGTAGTAGTAGTAGTAGTAGTAGTAGTACTAATAAAGAAAAAGAAGAAGAAGAAGAAGATGATGAGAACTTCGAGATGGAATATTAATGTAAGGATTAAACAATGATAATAACAAATGTCAAGGTTAGAGGTTCCACTAATGGTATGTCAAACAAGTATAATATAAACTCTTATTATTTAATTGGAAACCACACACAAAGGAGGTTCCAATCAGATTATAAATTGTTAACATGATTACATTAGTCATTTTATTGGATTAATGCTAATACTTGTAAATCTCGTCAAGCATTCATGATTATAACTTATGTTAACAACAAATCAAGTTCCTTTCATAGATCAGGTGTCGGTTATACCATACAGTATGAACTATGAAAGTGCCAAGCACTTGTTCTACCAAGTGTTATACAACATAAATCAAGATTAGTCATTTACCAAGCAAAGTATTAAAGAGTGAACCAGATAACAAATACAAAACATGTTAGTATCAAACATTAAAGTCCATATTAAGTTTACAGTATACTTATTCTTACACCATTAATGTAACATTTTCACCTTGACATAGTAAACTTAGCTACACATAATGAAAGAAAGAAAAATAAATAAACAAAATAAGAACATAAATAAGATAAGAGTTAACTAAGTAAAGGAAAGGAAATGAAAGGTATAAACTTGAAATAAATGAAACAAAGCATAAACATTACAAAAAATACAAAGAGAGAAAGCAAGAGCATGATCTTGATTTGGAAACCAAGATGCCTAAATGCATGGCAAATGCCTCCTTTTATAGGCCAAAATTGAGAACTACTGATTTGATGACAAATTGATGAGTGGGTGACCAACTCTTGACTTGGTGACAATCCTTATCTTCTCTTGTCTGCCTAAAACGTCATTGATAATGTCAAAATTGGAACCACTTAAAAACATGAAAGTTGTAGGAAATTGTCTTAGCTTTCTTATGTAAAAAGTTTAGGTCATTTGAACTTTTATAACTCCAGATATGGGTCAAACACTGAATAGTGCTCGGGCTAGAAGACAGATTCAAACCTCTTTGTTGTTGCTCCAATTTGGACTTGAAAATGGCATTTTTAGATCTACAGCTCCAGATATGACCCAATTACCGAATAGTATTCTGGTTTGGACTTCACCAACATCTATTTTCTAAGTTTGGCCATCTCTTTGTCCTTTCAATTTCAGTTCTTAAATTCATCAATCAATCCTTTTATTTATATGATAGGCCTGCATTTAAAATGAACATTTACCATAAATTAAAGGTATCTTATATTATTATAAAACATGCTTTAGTTAAGGAGTTATTAATACTTCAAGTGAAAAATGATGACATAAAACCTTGATAAAAATATATTTTTAAGTATTAATCAGTATCCTATTTAAGGTAAGCTACATTGTTATTTTTCTTCTATTCCTAATAAGTTTGTTGTGCCTTACCCACCAATGATCTATCTATAAAGATTAGAATGAGCCTGCTTTATTGAGTTAAACCTTAGGCTTGAGTTTATCAATTTAAAATTCAAGTCATATTATCCACTTCCAATAACTATCATTCATTTATTTTAATGAAATTGATCTATGTACAACCAATTGTTTCTAATCAAAACATATAATCATTAAAGGTCTATTAAGTGATGTTGGAGAATAATTGGATGAGCCTATATGGGCTCATTGAACTTGGCTCCAATCTAAAAAGGTATAATACCAAACATTTGTTTATGCATTCAAGATCCATAGACAACAACCCGTGAAGGTTCACTTATCCTATAGTAAAGATATAGTTGCATTTTTTTGAATGAAGTCTTATACCCCGGTCCTCAACATCTAAACTATGCTCTTTATAGGTTTATCAACACATAATGGGTTTTTTTATATGAATATCTCATTTGGATTAAATTTGGATAATGACCTTTATTAATTCATTTGCCTTAAGATGTGTAGCTATATTTAACAATCATATATGCAATTCAATTTTAGGGTATTACCTTAAATATCATGAGTGAATAACCAAAAAAAAATGATTTTCATATTTTAGCAAAAATGATTAAAAAAAGGAAATGTTTTAAAAGATTTTGAATGTCAACCCATAAAATCCTTTCAATGTGCCCATAAAATCCTTTTAATGTGGGTTGAAACCTTGGTTGATTTTATAAACAACTTATAAAACCTAATACAAATGTATATATAAGTTTGAAGATTATCTTTTTATGTAAAAAAAGAAAAAAAAATACCCATGCATAAATAACAAAAAGAAATGACCAAGAACATCAAACATAAGCAAGATCTAAACTGATTAGTACTTAAAAGTGCATTCTTATCATGGTTTTATATCATCATTTTGCACTTGAAGTATCAATAACTCCTTAACTAAAATATGTTTTATAATAATGTATCTAATAAGATAAGATACCTATAATTTGTGGTAAATGTCTAGTTTTAATGCAGGCCTATCACATAAATGAAAGGATTGAATGATGACTTGAAGAACTTAAATTGCAAGGATAAAGAGATGACCAAACTTAGAAAAGAGATGTCAGTGCAATCCAAACCGGAACACTGTTCGGTAATTGGGTCATATCTAGAGCTATATATCTCAGATTTAGGTCCAATTTATATGGATGGAAAGGTAAGACATAGGCCTACAACTTTCATATGGAGCCCAAGATCTAAAAAGGCCATTATCAAGTCCAAATTGTAGCAACAACAAAGAAGCCCGAATCTGTCTTCCAGCCCGAGCACTGTTCGGTATTTTGGCCATATCTGGAGTTCTAGAAGTCCAAATGAGCTGAATGTTTTACACAAGAAAGCTGAGACAATTGCCTACAACTTTCATGTTTGCAACTGGCTCCAATTTTGACGTTATCAATGACGTTTTGGGCAGACAAGAGAAGATAAGGATTGTCACCAAGTCAAAAGTTGGTCACCCACTTATCAATTAGTCATCAAATCAATAGTTCCCATTTTTGGCCTATAAAAGGAGGCATTTGCCATGCATTTAGGCATCTTGATTTCCAGATCAAGATCATGCTCTTCCTTTCTCTCTTTGTATTTTTTATGCTTTGTTTTCATTAATATTAAGTTTATGCCTTTCATTTCCTTTCCTTTACTTAGTTAACTTTTATGTTCTTATTTTGTTTATCTATTTTGCTTTCTTTCATTATGTCTAGCTAAGTTAATTATGTCAAGGTGAAAAGGTTACACTAATGGTGTAAGAATAAGTATAATGTAAACTTAATATGGACTTTAATGTTTGATACTAACATGTTTTATATTTGCTATCTTGTTCACTCTTTAATACTTTGCTTGTTAAATGACTAATCTTGATTTATGTTACATAACACTTGGTACAACAAATGTTTGGCACTTTCATAGCCCATAATGTATGGTATAACCGACACCTGAGCTATGAAAGGAACTTGATTTGTTGTTAACATAAGTTATAATCATGAATGCTTGACGAGATTTACAAGTATTAGCATTAATTGAATAAGATGACTAATGTAATCATGTTAACAATATATAATCTGATTGGAACCTCCTTTGTGTGTGGTTTCCAATTCAATAATAAGAGTTTATACTATACTTGTTTGATATACCATTAGTGGAACCTCTAACCTTGACATTTGTTATTATTATTGTTTAATCCTTACATTAATTTTCCATCTCCAAGTTCTCATCATCTTCTTCTTCTTCTCTTTCTTTATTATTATTATTATTATTACTACTACTACTACTACTACTACTACTACTACTACTACTACTACTACTACTACTACTACTACTACTACTACTACTACTACTACTACTACTACTACTACTACTACTACTACTA
>NW_011500212.1:167367-168056 GCF_000495115.2 Populus euphratica
TTATTATTATTGTTGTTGTACTATTGTCGTTTATTATTTGTACAATTAACCTCCTTGTGGTTCGACCCCGGTCTTGCCGGGTTATTTATTACTTCGACACTCCTGCACTTGGGAGAAGACATCAATCTTTTCGTCGTGTCATAAACTTTGAAAGATTGGACCTCGATGTGCAAAAACCAAAAGGACTTGAAAATACATTGAATACATCTATAATGCATGTTCATCCATAAAACACATCATGTAGAAAACATGTAAACAAATTCATGTGGATATACACAACCATTCTCAAAGTTTATTCAAACCCAAAAATTCCATCACAACACATCCAAGTCAATAATAAAACAAAATTTCAGAGTGGATGATATGGACCAAAAAAGGTTGAAACGGTGAGTGGCAGTGGCGAAATAGTTATGAAACAATGTTGTAAAAGTTGGCAGTGACAACTTGAATTGTGTAATATCTATCTAGTTATTAGAGAAGAGAGACGGTACATGGATGGGTGATTAGTACTTAAAAGTGTATTTTTATCAAGGTTTTATATCATTTTGCACTTGAAGTATCAATAACTCCTTAACTAAAGCATGTTTTATAATAATATATCTAAAAATATAAGATACCTTTAATTTGTGGTAAATATTCATTTTAAATGCAGGCCTATCACATAAATGAAAGAATTGATTGATGACTTT
>NW_011500212.1:169255-188172 GCF_000495115.2 Populus euphratica
TTTTTAATTTGTACAATTAACCTCCCTGTGGTTCGACCCCGGTCTTGCCGGGTTATTTATTACTTCGACACTCCTACACTTGGGAGAAGACATCAATCTTTTAGTCATGTCAATGGGTTCATAGGTTACACCGTTTCCTCCTTCTCCTAGTAGTAGTCATTGCCGATCATAAAAAGAGATCAATAGTCGAATAGTTTCAGCTTTTTTTTCCTCTGATGCTGTTTTTTTGGATAACCTTGATGTTGTCTTGTCCATAAAACATATCATGTTGAAATATAACAAATAAATTCAAGTGTCCATATACACAATCAATCTCAAACTTTTTTCAAACCTAAGAATTTCATCACAGCACACATTAAAACTAACAATAAACTATAATAATTATTCATAAAATGTTTAGAATTTGAAATAAACCTTTCAGAGTGGATAAGGTGGGCCAAAAAAGGCTGAAACAATAGGTGACAAAGGAAAAAAAATGGTGGAAAAGTATTGTAAAAGTTGACAATGGTAGCTCAATTTACATCACGTCTTTCTAGTTACTGAAGAAAAAAAGGTGGCATATGGATGAGTCCAAAGGTTGCACCACTTCTTTCTTTTTTTTCTAGTAATGGCAGTGTAAATCATTGTTGTTTAGAGGAGAACATTAATGGCTAAACAATTTTGACCTTTTTTGCCCTTGATATCATCTTTTATAAACAAACTTGATTACAATATGTCATCAAACTTGATGATGGGGGTTGGTAGCACAGAGACCATTTTGTAAGTCATACCACCTCATCTTCTTCCTAACAGTGGCAATAGTGTTAAGTCAATGCCGTCTGATAAGGGAGAGTTGTGGCTTAAAATTTTTCTTGGTCAATCATTTCTCTCTCTAGTAGCTTCTCTTCCTTTTTTTTTATGGTGTTTCTCGACAAGAGAAGGCCATGAAAGTTGGTCAAATGATGAGGAGATATGAGAGAGAGGTTAGGGTTGTTGTTATAGCCAAAATGGTGGTGATTAGCCAAAATATGATGAGAAAAGTCTAGGGTTCTTGGTTTTGTTTGAGTTTTTTTATAAGAGATAAATTACTAGAATTTTTGTGTAGTTTCTTTTCCAAATTTCAACTCCCCATCCCTCTCTCTCTCACTCCCTCCCTTTTTTTCTACTCTTCAATGGTAACTAAGGTTATGTGGGTGGCTATGTTCTTCCTCCTCTCTTTCTTTTCTCTCTCTTTATCTCTTTTCGTAGTAGTTAGGGTTTCTCCTCATTTTTTTAGCTTCCCCTTGGCTCTTCTATATATGCTACTCTATATAGAAATATTCTTATTTTTTAATCCCTTAATCTAACTATATCCTAAGAATATCCTTATTGTATATTTTTTTAGTTCTTTATTTTTCTTGTTTTGCACTTTAACTTGTTCATTTTGCTTTCTATTTTTATTTCTTCATGTTTTGTATTTTGGTTTTTTGAAGAATAATGTTAACATCAATTAGATTTAAAAAGAAAAGGTAATCAAGAATTATGAAATAGACATGAATGCATCAATAACTTTAAAAGAAAAAAAAACAAGTTAATAAGAGAAAAATAGTTGAAAATTACAAAATGAACATGTGTATAGCTCATTAAAAAAAAAAATCAATGCATCAAAAACTCTTTTTTTTTGGATTTTTGGGAAATTTTGAAAAGAAAAAATTAGATTATAACAGATGAATGGATCTTTAAAACCTCTATCATAACCATGCTGATGAGTAGAAGATTCAAAGAAGTTTTCAACTATTTTACCTATTATAAGAAGGTTTGCGATATCATGTCCATTAATCACAATGCAATCAACTTTGAACCTAAAGGAAGCAACATTCTATTAGAGAAAAAGGAACGAATATTGAGAGTAAGAAAAAATAAATGAGTTTGTTAATAATATTGCAATGAAGCAAAATCTGATAAAATCTATCTATCAAATTTCCTTGAAGCAGATAGTACAAAGAAAACAAAACAATGCTAGGATCTTCTCGTTTAAATGATTACAAAGCCGTGAGAGTTAAACATGAGTTGCATAAAAACCTTTTTTTATAATTAGAAATAGAACAATAACAAATATGAGCAATTTTTTTTTTTTTTTGAGAAATTAGATGTTCAAATTTTACAGAACATTAATGGAACGTAAGAGAGGGAAGTAAAAGGTATGCAACATTATCTTACTAATGAGAACTATAAGTTATGGAGCATGGTATAAAAGATAGAAGCGGCTTCTTGAAGGTCGGTTGGCAATTGTTTTAGCTTGTTAATTAGTTTGATAATTAATGATGTTCCAAAAAATTCCAAATATAGCTTAGAAATAAGATTTATATGTTAGATAATCAATTAATCTTTAATCTCATGGTTAAAGCATTAAGCAACCTATAATAAAGGTCGGCAGATAAGTAGCCTTGTAGCGAAGTTAAATGGAAAGGCAATCTTAAAAGTAGTAGACGGAAAAAAATATCAAAAGGAAAGCAAAGAGAGCGAGGCCAAATGCTTCTAGTAGAATTGGCAGCACAGCTTCTTCGAGCTTGGTGAAATCAAGCTAAGAAAAAGAACCGCGTGGGGCAGAACCGAGTCAAAGAAAGGGAAAAATGAGTTGGGAGTACAAATTGGGCACTCTGGAAATACAAGAGGCAATCTCGCACCAGGTTTTTATCGCAGGTACAAGAGAGTGTGTATAGAAAAGCAACAATATATAACACAACAGTGCCACAGCTAAGTAAAAAGTAAACCTAAAATATCAAACCAACAATCATAAACAGAGATTTTCAATGCAAAAGGAAGCTAGAATCAACAGAAGCTAACAAAAACAACTGAAAAGAGAGAAGCAAGAATCATAAATAATGGAGGTAAAAAGATAAAAAAATGAGGAGCAAAAGGCAGAACAAACGCAAAACAAATCAACAAAAAGCTATGCCAGATGAAACAGATGATTCTTCTCCCCAGTGAGTAAAAAGATGAAAATAGGGAAGAAATTGAATTGTTAGAGGCAAATTGTACTTAGCGAAGAAACAAATCGCAATAGCGTGTAGAATGCAACATGCCTACAACCAAAAAAATGAATCCCAGATAAAAAAACAAGTTTGGGGACCAAACGTAAACAAACAACATGTATCAAGCAGATGGGAAACTAAAAAAGACAAAATATAAAATAAAGAGCAAGAAACCTCGATCATCAAAGTTAACAGAGGAAAATGAAAAATAAATAAATAAATAACGCCCTCCATAGCAGGTGAAAGCAGCGACTTGGAGCATGCCATCAAGACATCAAATCCCAATAAGAAAGCAACAAAAGCCGAGCAAGTTAACAACAACTGAAATGTAAGATGCATGCTTAAAAAAAAAAGACAAACAAGCTTAAAAATGAGTAATCAAAGGGGAAAAAAAAAAGGCCTATAGAACAATAAAAAAACCTCTTCACAATGAGAAAACTAAGTGTTTTTCCCCTAAAAAAGGATGGGCAAAGAACCGAGCAACCAAGATAAAAACCAGGTATAAAAATGCATCCTTGAAAGAGAAGGATACAGTGACAAAAGGTAAGGAATTACTGACAAACCAAAAAATCACAGTAGCTAGTGTTTAACGCAGCAGACCTACACAAAAAAAAAATGCAGGAAAAAGGAAATCGAGAAAAAAGAAAGGGTGAATTGCAAGATTGAATGCAGACCAAGCAACACGTATCAAGGAAAAAAAACATATTAAATGACATGGGAAAAGGAAGAAAAGGGGTAAGTCTCCCGTAGAGAAGTTTTAAAAAAAATACTCTTAAAGCAAACAAAAGCAGATATCCATTCCAGACCTAGAGTAAACAATCTAAACCTCTAAAAACAAAAACAGATAGCAACACAGCAGAGTTGACCAATGCAACTGAAAAGCTTGGAGCAAGCTTCATGAATAACAGAGATGGATAGAATAAGAAATGAGGAACAAACAAATCACCCAAAAAAAAAAAACCCTCAATTAATAATGAGACGACTAAGCGCTTCCCACTTAAAACATAATGAACAAAGGATCAAGTGCCCAAGCTAGTAATCGTCCAGTAAAGATGCATCAATGAAAGAGAAGGCAACAATGATGAAAGTAGAGAAATAAAACTGGTGCAGGCAACTTTACCTAGGAAGCTAAAAAATCTTTAGCATAGAATGCATTAAGCCCAAGCCTCCAAAAATGCAGAGTAAAGGCAACCCGAAAGAAAAGAACAAGGAAGAAGAGAATAAATGGAGGCATAAGAAGAGAATAAATGGAGGCACCTCACACTAAGATGTTTAAGCAAGATTCATCGCAATCATAGAAATTGAAAAAAACAATAGCCAAAGTGGCAGATAATAAATGGAAAAGAACACATGTCAAAAACAAAAAAGTGAGCTTTGGGAGAAGCAACAATCAAAAACTGAATTAAAAAGGCAGGAACAAGGAGAAGAAATGGTTCGACCGCTGGACCGGTCCAAGTTTTAGAACAATGCCCTACACTACTCATCAGAATTTCATTACTCGTCAGAATTTGAATGCTCAAGCTATACAGAGTCACTAGGGATAAACTGAGAAATCATGATTTTATAACCTTACAAATTATTTTTAAGAAAAAAACATATAAATAGTCATTTAATCCTTCTAAACATAAAATCTAAGCTCAGAAGCCACTTATAAACAACCAATCAATGCAGAATCCAAATGTAAACATTTTAGATTTACAAATTCAGAACAGCATATCGGACTATTCTAAAAAATAGTTTGATTTTGGTATCTATAAATTCATCACAATTTTCATTTAATAGTTGCTTGTATTAAATTCAAAGCACTATCTCTCTTCTCTTCTTCTTTTCTATTTATTTTCCTCATTTTCTATGATTTTTAGTTTTACACTTAATTTTTTTTGTTTAATCAAATTCAATGGTCAAAAATAATCTTACACAAAATCAACAAAGATGGATAATGTGAAGGCCATGACTTGAAAAAAAATGAATCAGAGATTCTTATACTCCTTACACTACCTCAGTAAATCAAAGATTCCTCTGCAATACAAATTCTTCAATAGCTGGATTTAAAAGGGAGAAAATTCAAAAATTCACAGATCTTGCTGAAAGATCTTTAACACAAATTGATATTCATTATCCGCTGTCATTCCATATAGTTAAAATATAAAATAACCATGAAAAACTTACATGCTATAAAATAAACATGAAAAACTTACATGCCATAATCACTTTAAATATGTAAGTGAGAGATCTTAGCGTTGCATTATCAAAGAACCAGGACTGTAGAGTTGGCACGTTTACAATCACAAGCACATACACTTCTAGACCCTTTCACCACACGCTGTGATCTCCGTGTGTGAAGCCTGATGTTCACCACTTTACCAGCCATCTGTTTGCATACGAAATGAAAATGAAACATGTCCTCAAACTTCAACTAAAGACACTATCATTTCCAAACAATTTTTACAGGCATTATGCTCTTGTAATAACGGACAGTAATTTTAAAAACTTGAGGGGACAACTATCTAAAACGACAGCAGAATTGCTTGAGGACACAAAAATGGTGAATCTCTCCTGCATCTTGTCAAAATAAAGCAATAATTATGATCTTTTATTTCTTTTGGTCTTTTGAACAAATAGAAAAAGGTCACGATTGCAACAAAAGGAGATCTTTATGTAAGAGTACATTTGTTATTTGAGCAGACACGGATTTACTCACAACATTTTGAAAAATGGCTACAATTAGCTAAATAATTACTGCTGTAGGAATACCCACAAACTGCTAGATTTTTCTATTCATTTTTTTTTTTTTTGGGAGAAAACTGGTTTTCTCAAAAATGTGGATAGTTTGCCAAAAACCCTGCTGAACAGAAGAGCACAGGTCAAATAAGCATATAAAGCAACAAGTTACTGAAATAAATAATGCTATCAGAAAAAAGAAGAATAGCATAAATTTTTGTAACAATCAATATTGAAAGCATGTCTGCCATAATTATTAGCAATCCACACAAATATATATATATATATATGAAAGCAGCAAGACTTTTCAGTGGGAGAGAGTAACAAACCATTCTCCAAACCAAATCTTCAGGTCCTAGGGGTAGAGCTGGACTGGAATAAATAAAGTGCCTTGAATACTGAAAGAAATGGAAGTATAAGATACAGTTGCACCAGATACATTACGAAAATATAAAGATTAATAAAATAAAACTCAATACAAAGAGAACTAATAAACAAAGAGATGAGTAACTAAACAAATGTAGAAAACAAAGAAAAGTTTTCGCTGAGGTATGAATGACTTGAATACAGGCAAAAAAGATTACACGGCCCAAAGAAAGAATAATCCGCATTTAGTTGCCTCCACTTGTATAAGGGCAAATAAATGCTTAAATATCATCTTTCCCTACAATTTAATCTTTGAAACGTGAGTAGGAATAATAAGGCCAAGTTTGTTTTATGAAAATCATTTTCCAAACTTTCTCATATTTGTTACCATTAGAAAAGTTAAGTTGATCAATGAAAAACACTTTCTAGTCAAAAAAAAATTTAGCTTAATTTTCAAAAAAGTGCTTGCCTTTTATTTTAAACAGAATACACTTTCCAAAAGTTGAAAATAAAAATAAAGTGAAATGACTAAATTATCATTAAAAGCAAAATTTGTTAAACAAGTGTTCATGAGCTTTTTCATTATTTCATCCTTTTTTTATTGTAATTATCAAGTAGACTCGAGGGCAATTTGGTATTTTGATATATATAAAATATTATTTAAGAAAAAAATGGTTGGCTCATGCCATGCCCGCACCAATGTATAGGAGGCACCCGTGCTTTTTGGAAAATGCATGCAATGCCTCTCATCAACCATACAATGCCTCTCATCAACCATACACTGGCTTCCGGAGCAGCGTTTAAAGAATCTCACCGAGTTCTTCCTAATGGGGCAGCACCTCAATTAAGCCTCTGATGCTTTTTTTAATTTCCTTCCTCTTTTCTCTCGTCTCCTCAAAAAAATAATAAAATATCATGTTATTTATTGATCATATCAAATTGGATCATTAACCTTTTTATTGCTATATATTTTGTTCTGAATTTTTTTATATATTTATTTTTCAATTTCATCCTTTAGAAAGCCACTGAGCTTTTGGTGTCATCTCCGCTAGCTCAAGAAAGAACCACCAAAGTTGATTATTTACAACAAAACTCCAAAAATATCCTTTAAAAGAAAGGCAGATACCTAAAAGATTCTATCATAGGTTTCCCCTATTATCATGCTAATTTGTCTTGTCTTTGGTTTTATTTCATTTGGAAAGTAAGGGGAATTTTGAAATTAAATTATACGAAAACTCGAAGCCAATTCATGGGCATTCCTATTTAGAATAAAGGAGGACAAGAGAGCATACTCCTTACAATGAAAGGAAAAAAAAAAGCAGCCCAAAAATGATAAATAGACTACTACCATGGTAAGAGCTCATTGGAATTCATGCCTACAAAGAAGTCAGCGTTTAATTTGGGCTCAGAAAGGAGAATCCCAGATTAGCTCCTTTTCTTTAATTAAATTAAAGCATCACTTTCGTGGTCATTTTACCATACCCTTCACTCCATAAGATTGAGGAAGGCCACCTTTTTCACTGACATGCACTATCCAGTTCAACCTCAATCTGCTTTCTCTTATGCTATAGCCAAGTCCCCATCTTTCAATCTTTTCTTCTCGTCAAAGGGTTAGTCTCGATATCCGAACACTTGTTTAATGCGCAAGCAAGGCGCGCATTATAGATGAAGGTAAATCTAGCTTTCTTCATTTTCACCTCACTAGTCTCCATGAGTTTTCTTAGCCAGGTTACAACTCAAGAGTTGGATCAAACATTCCCACAGAAAATATTAAATGCAATATGTAGGGCTTGTGCAAAATAAGATTCGTGAAACCTATGGCTGCTCTTTGATCAGGCTAGCAAGACTTTCAATGACTTTATCTTGGTAATTCTTAAAGGAATTTGATTGAATTTAACTTTTATATCAACTTATATATTCATTCTTTTGATTATTATTTATTTTTCTCATTTTTTTTTAATTGAATTTTTTTTATTTATTAGATTTGGTCCTCATTTTTTTATTGTTATTTAGTTTATTTGGAATAATTTATGAAATTGAATTTTTTTTCAACTTCATCCTCCTTCAACTTTTTTATGTCGGATTTGAACCTCATTTTTTTATTGTTATTTGTTTTATTTGCAATAATTTATGAATTACAATTTTTTTAAATTTCATTCTCCAACTTTTTCATTTGTCAGATTTCATACCCATCCTTTTAATAAACTTGAACAAAAAAATATTAATAACTTATTTTCCATGACACTACCACACATCATAAAATAATCCACTTTTCAAGAATCCACTTTCCATAAAAACTAATTTCCAAAAAAACAACTTTTCAGCATACAAGTAGGGCCTCAATCATTTTCCAGGGTCCAAATGGTTCCTAAGGGTTAAAATTGTCCAAAAATACATGTTCACCCAACCATTGTATCACATGCCACCAAAGCTATAATAGCACGGTAGATAATAAAGGGTTGGTTGGGAAGGTATTTTGTAGGTTTGGTTATTTCAATTGGCAAAAGAACTATAAAAATCAAGATATCATTCACTTGTGCAATCAAACAACAAAAAAAATAAAAGAAATCTGAAATTACGTAAACTTTAATAGAGCCACAAACCTTGGCAAGGTTTCTTTGCATTCCCCGAATTTGAGGAAGGCTAATGCCTTTCAAGAATTTTAAGAGCCAACCTGGTTGTACAGCATCACTGGAAGAAACAAATAAAGCTATCTGCATATGAAGGGAAAGGGTTGGAGGCCTCATCAATTACCCAATATATAGTTTTTTTGGGTGGGCTGTTTATTTTAAAGTCATAGTTTTGGGGTGAGCTGTTTATTTTAAAGTTAGCAACATAACACAAATCAGCTACAGCTTCTCATTTTCCAAATCAGCTTTATATATGTTTGTAAAAATCTAATCCATCAAAATTGCAAACACTAAGACAAAAAAACAGCATCTGTTATTTTCTTCTCATAGTCTTTATCTGAAATAAATTAGATATATAATAAAATTCACCAAAAGATTGCTTGTCCCCACAAAGAATGTGTTTTGCAAGATACAAGATAAAACTCTATCCTCGCAGAGATTTCCATGTAACATATGATTTTTGTAAGCTACCAGAATTAAGTGATTTGTCCTTCTTGATGCAGAATTAGAAAGAAATAAAATTAAAATCACATACTTTTCTGAATAATAATGGTTCCCATATGCTAAATTAACGACATCACTACTTTTGCCTTGAGTTGAAGTGATTTTTGAAGATTCTAGCATTCCTCCCTATCCAAACACACAAAATTACAACAAACGAAGGATAACTCTACAATATCTTAGCATCATTCCTTTTATTAAAAGAAAGGAAAAAATAAACAACCCAAAAGTTACAACTATGAAAAGAAAAAAAAAAACACAAAAGTTACAACTAAGGTTAACATATCCACCATTTATTCAGAAAACATCCATGATTCACCACCAAAGCAATTTGAACAGCGTAAAAATAGATAGCTTTAAGGCTCCCGCTTTATGACATCTAACATAAATATATCAAGGAGTAGAGCCTTCAAATGGCTCATAAATGACAAGAAGTCATTTATATTAATGTTATTCACCACCACTGTCAAAATAAATCCCTTAACATCAGAGGGTACCTAAACTTTCAAAATATGATAAATTAAAAGAAAATGATAGGTGTTTGGGATATAGACACAGGGAAGAAAAAGAAAGAAAGAAAAAACCCTGAACCCTTAAAAAAGCAACAATACTTTCCACAATATTGCCTTTCATCCATAAAGGCCGAATCTAGCTACAAAGGGATCTGTTTGAACAACAATCCAGGTGATAACTCTCATAAACAAAGGAAACCAAACAAATAAAATGTCCAGCATGGGTTGTAAGTAATTGATAGGGCTTCTATTTTATAGTTGTAGAACATGATTGTATCCATAAGTTTCCCATCAACTTAAATGCCCAAATAGATGTCTCAACTGAAATTTCCTATCAACTTAAACGCCTAGATAGACATGTCTCAACTGACATAGCAGGTAAAAATATCTCCACATAACAACTGCAATAGATTCTCAAGTATTATACCAAATTACTGACAACATACCTACACAATAAGTGGCCTTATCTGAGCTTATAGCTTACAAAAGATGCATAGAATAGAAGGAAATAATAATAGGAAGTCCAAAAACGAAGCATACCTTTCTGTAATCAAGTATTCCTTCAAAAGGTAACTCTAATTCATCACTAACTACAACTGGTATGCACCCACTAACAATGGCATCGAATAATCTGGCAGATGACGGTGTATCACCAGCTGGACTTAAGCAAAAAATGGACCTATGACAAAGTAGAACTCAATAATTAATGAAAACTACACATAAAAGCTAGACTGATAAAGCGAGCCAAGGAACTAATGTATTTACTTGCGCATGCCAATTTGAGCTGCAGCCTTCCCTCCCTCTCCAGCTGTCCCCTCCTCTATAAACACACCCTCGGCACCACTTAGTTCTGCTACAAGTTTTGCACGTATCTTCCCACCCTAGACAAACAATGCAATTGACCAAGGAAATACACTTTAAACATAGACATAGGCAAACAAAAAAGACAACCAAGAGTAGCATATGAAAGATGACAATCAAATTCCAATCAATAAAAAACAGACAACCTCATTCCAGAAACCAAAGGATAACATGAACAGAATTATGCATCATATAGTCAAGCAAGCTGGCAAACCCTTTGCAGAATTCATTTATTTCCAGAGTTGAAAATCAAGATTGTGGGAGAGAAAAAAAATCATACCAAGAGCATATGAAAGATGACATTCAAATTCCAATCAATAAAAAATAGACAACCTCATTCCAGAAACCAAAAGATAACATGAACAGAATTGTGCATCATTTAGTCAAGCAAGCTGGCAAACCCTTTACAGAATTCATTTATTTCCAGAGATGAAAATCAAGATTGTGGGAGAGAAAAAAAATCATACCAAGAGCACTGCACTCTGTTTCCAAAGTTTTGTTCAAAATTTCATCAATGTTATTTCCTGCTAGGAACTTTTTAAAACTATATTAAAAGAAATTTAAAAAAAAAAAATAAGGGAGGAAAATGGCTTTTTGAGTTGAAAGATCTTCATGTATAGGAAAATCTTAAGTTCTATGATATTATTTATTTATTTATTTATTTATATGAGGAAAACCAGGACTATTACATGTCTATATATAAGCTCTAAGTATTGTTAAGTCCACCTATTTGAAATTGGAGTGTGAAATAAGAAGACAAAAATTTGAGTACTTCAGAAAAAAGAAGCACCAAAAAACAATATTACTAGCCAACAGAAAAAATGAACCATACACTGAAAAACCTGCACCCCTGCTACTTACTATTTCTACAAATATGGAAATTAAAGAAATAGTGAACACCTCACATTACAAAAACACTAATCTAGCAGCTAATAGATTCAATAAACATTGATACATTAATTTCGACCTGCAAAGATTCAAAATCAACCTTAAGGAACTCATCTGGCCTTAACCACCATTTAAATTTAACTAGTTGAACAAAAAACTTACTGCATTTCTTTTAAGCCTCCCACGAAAGTAAAGCAAGGTGCTTCTCTTTGATTCACTTTCTGATATGCATTTGGTGTCACACAAATTCACATTGGGGACATAAGGAAGAATGAGGTCTTTCTCCAGAGAAACTTGTCCTGGTTTGTACCTGCAGATTACTTGATCATTAGCGGTTATTATAACCAGTCAAATACTGAAATGCAGACAAGCTTTCTTAGTTAAGCCATATAGTCACCAATTCCCAGTGGAGTCCATATCTGGTAACAACCAAATTGCATTTTTGACATATCTGCGAACAGATTTGAAAGACCATGGATGATGAATAGGAAATATGTGGTTCCTTCCTTCCGATCGTTTCCATGCAGGCTGATCCGTCACCCACTTCAGAGCTTCCTATATCCACAGATAGCAGAGTTATACTTTTGAATGCAGAGGTAATGCTAATTAGTTTCATTCTTAACAAAAAGGGTTCTCCAAACAAGAACAGGCACATTTGCACATTTCATGGAACTTCAAGCCATAAACATGATTTCAAAAGTCCAATTCAGTGTCTTGTCATTCTTAATATTCAACTCAAACATTATACCATATCAAATGACATTATAATGTCAACAAATTCGAAGTCAGGTACCAATGACAGGAAAAACACAGCTCATAATACAGAAAGGTTTCATTATCAAATAGACAATATTTCTAATTGAACTTGCATATGACAGATTAAGTAATACTCTTAATTTACCTTTCAAGTCCTAAAGGACACCTTTATAATATAAGTACATATTCTCCAGGGTTAACTCAAAAAAAGGATTTTTTTTTCCTCCAGAGATACATTTTAAAACCCTAGGTTCTCTAGCTCACCCTTGCATGAAGAAAAGCAAGAAGCAGTGAGTTCAAACTATCATGCTACTCATTATCGTATCAATAATTCAATATTGCTCTAGATGTATCTAGCACGCCAACATTTGTTGGCAGAAACACAGTACAACATAACTACTAAGCTCATAAACATATAAATACAGTCCAGTTTGAAATAAAAGGCATTCAGAAATTACATGAAAACCAAACATTTTTCTCGTAATGAAAACTAGACACACGAATATCAAATGCACATGCATAATGAAAACAAGTAGTAGATATCATAAAACATTGCAACATCACTCACACCCTATAAAGCGCCTTGCATTGCTGTTTCTCCAATAAGAAAAAGCTTATAGTTGTGAAAAAAGGCACGTAAAACAGATCCGCATCCTCCTGCCTCTCAACTCTCACCACACTTTTCAACAACCTTTCCGATTCGGGCGCAATCAGATCCGCCCAAAGCCAGTAATCAACAGAATGCTGCACGCACGTCATAATCACAGATACTATAATTAATTCCACAAGAAAAGATAGAAAATTACTCTGATGATGATGATAATGCAATCATACCTGTTCGATTAATCGATGGACGGGGCTGCCATTAGAGGTGAGATTATCAGTGTCTCTATAAGTATTTCTAAACAGCCAAAGCAAATCGTAGGTGAATTTGGACGGCATCTCGTAAACGTAAACCCTAATTGGTAAATCCAACGGGTAGTAGGGTTCTCTGTAAAATCGATCGCGCTCTTTGGAAAACACTTGATTGTCGAATCTTGACACATCCTCTTCGCTAACTGTAGGAAATGGAGAGGAGGAGAAGGATCTCGGGTATTTGTGATTGAGGAAGTGCTCGAGGGAAGCGACGAAGGAGGTTTCGGGTTTGAGAGAGAGATTGGGGTTAATGTTAGGGTATGGAGAGGCTGATGGGTGACGGCTGGAGAGAGAGAAGAGCAAGAAGAGAAGAGAAAATGCGAAAAGACAGATTGTGAAGAGGAGGATTGGAGATCTGGATCTTGAAGATAATATATGGAGTTGTTTGTTCGCCATTTCTATTTTAGCTTTGTTGTTTTCAGTAGTTTTAGAAGAATAATCTGTGTGCTCTTATGTAACTGATTCGTCAAGTGTCAGCCGCACTCTTTCAAATTTGCCGTTTTCTCTCTTTCGTTCCTCACAAATCCTCGGCTCCAGGAAGGGAAGGTCTTTTCTTCTCTTGTACAGTGTTTTGTTCTTATTTCAATAAAAAAAAAAAAAGATTAAAAAAAAAAAACCGAAGATTTAATGGTGAAATATAAAAGAAAGTGATTATTTCTGTATTTTATTTATTTATAATGGTGAAAATATAATAAAATATGAAAAAATTATTTTATTTTTATTAATATACATTGTTGCAAAACTTATGTATTTAAAATATTAATTAGATATTTTTTTTACTTTAATTAAGTGATAAAATTAAAAATATTATAATAATTTTATTTATAAAACCAAGATTAACTTAAGAAATTGATTTTATCCGAGTTGGGTTGGTCTGAAATTAAAAAAAAAATAAAAAATTTGAACTTAACTAACTTCATTAAAAACTTATAACAACTCGAAATAAAATATAGGTCAAAACTTGTTAATTTTTATAAAACAAAGTTGTCAACATTAGGTTTCTTTGATTTTAAAAAAAAAAATAGGTTTGTTAGATAACTCTCTCAACCTATGACTTGAATCTTGTCTTAGATTAACTCCCGAGTTAGGTTTTAAAACTAAAATAATAATAATGTTAATCCTTGCATTGAGTCGGGTTAACTGACACGACTAAAAGATTGATGTCTTCTCTCAAGTGCAGGAGTGTCGAAGTAATAAATAACCCGGCAAGACCGGGGTCGAACCACAGGGAGGTTAATTGTACAAATTATAAACAACAATTATAAAACAACAATAACAACAACAACAATAGTAATAATAATAATAACAATAACAATAATAATAATAATAATAAAACATGTTAGTATCAAACATTAAAGTCCATATTAAGTTTACATTATACTTATTCTTACACCATTAGTGTAACCTTTTCACCTTGACATAATTAACTTAGCTAGACATAATGAAAGAAAGCAAAATAGATAAACAAAATAAGAACATAAAAGTTAACTAAGTAAAGGAAAGGAAATGAAAGGCATAAACTTAATATTAATGAAAACAAAGCATAAAAAATACAAAGAGAGAAAGGAAGAGCATGATCTTGATCTGGAAACCAAGATGCCTAAATGCATGGCAAATGCCTCCTTTTATAGGCCAAAATTGGGAACTATTGATTTGATGACTAATTGATAAGTGGGTGACCAACTTTTGACTTGGTGACAATCCTTATCTTCTCTTGTCTGCCCAAAACGTCATTGATAACGTCAAAATTGGAGCCAGTTGCAAACATGAAAGTTGTAGGCAATTGTCTCAGCTTTCTTGTGTAAAAAATTCAGCTCATTTGGACTTCTAGAACTCCAGATATGGCCAAAATACCGAACAGTGCTCGGGCTGGAAGACAGATTCGGGCTTCTTTGTTGTTGCTACAATTTGGACTTGATAATGGCCTTTTTAGATCTTGGGCTCCATATGAAAGTTGTAGGCCTATGTCTTACCTTTCCATCCATATAAATTTGACCTAAATCTGAGATATATAGCTCTAGATATGACCCAATTACCGAACAGTGTTCCGGTTTGGATTGCACCGACATCTCTTTTCTATGTTTGGCCATCTCTTTATCCTTTCAATTTCAGTTCTTAAATTCATAAATCAATCCTTTCATTTATCTAATAGGCCTGCATTTAAAATGAATATTTACCACAAATTAAAGGTATCTTAGGTTATTAGATATATTATTATAAAACATGTTTTAGTTAAGGAGTTATTGATACTTCAAGTGCAAAATGATGATATAAAACCATGATAAAAATGCACTTTTAAGTACTAATCATTAACCCAGGTTAATCATCTTGATCCGTGACTTGAGTCTTATTTTAGGTTGACTCTCGAATCAAGTTTTAATAATCACTTTTATTTTATGTTAACTTGGGCCAACTTAGATTTACCCTCTTGAAACCTAACTCGAGCTTTAAATTAACCCGAATCAACGGGCACCCCCTCTCGTAACTCAAGTTAATGGTCAACCCCACTTATGACACATGCATTGTCCTAGGTCAACCCTCGAATCAGGTTTGTAAACTATGATAATAACTATTTTTATTCTTAAACTGACTCGCATTAACCCAAATTGTTACCCAGGCTGTACCCCGAATCAACCCTTGAGTTGGGTTTAAAAAGTATAATAATAATTATTTTTATTTTTACATATCTTAATTGGATAATTTTAGAATTAAGAGTATTTTACAAAGATGTTTTGGGGATAAAAAAATAAATTTTGCCTCTGAAGACATATTTGTTTCGAAAGTATAAAGATTCACTCCAAAATTGTTTCATAGACATATTTATTTTTATAACTTTATCTCTTTAACCAAATACATTTTTTGTCTTCATTATCTATATCTTTTCTATCACAAGATAATAACTAAACGTTATATAAGTTTTGAACAATCTTCCAAAACAACAGTATTTACCGTACTTGAAAGTCTACTATTTTATAATGGATCACCATGCCCGATAAATGACCTAGTAACTCTTTATTTTCTTCTTTTTTTTGTTTTTTATCTTTAACCATTAATATTAACAAAAACTTTAACAACATGTTTAAACCCTTTAAATTGAATTTAATTCAAAAGTTTTAATTAAATATCATATTTGAAAAAAAAATTGCAGTTTATATATATATTCACCAAAATAAATAACTTGCATTTGAAAAATAACAAGTCATGGATTTGAAATATAGAAATAAATGAGTTGTTTGACTTGGTTGCAAGTTCCAATTTATTTTAATGAATTTTATAGATGCATTAGGCAAAATAACAAAATTTGTCCAAAAAAATAAAGATTATCAATTGATTATACTTGATATAACAAGTTATTAAAAAACAAATTTCTCTGGAGACATATCCTCTACATATATCATGTTTTTAAAGTATAAAAATTCATTTCAAAATTATTCAATAGACATATTATTTTTATATCTTTATCTCTTTAGCCAAATACACTTTTTGTTTTTATTATCTCTATCTTTTCTATCACAAGACAATAACTAAATGTTATATAAGTCTCGCACAATCTTTCAAAACAAAGTGTTTACCTTACTCGAAAATCTACTTGAATTTCATAATGGACCACCATGCCCGATAAATAACCAAGTAATTCCTTATTACCTTTTTCTTTTTTTCTTTTTTTCTTCAACCATTAGCATTAACAAAAAATCTAACAACATGTTTAAATCCTCTAAATTGAATTTAATTCAAAGGTTTTAATTAAATATCATATTTGAAATCTTTTTTAGTAGTTTAGTTTCATATATATATATGTTCACTAGAACAAATAACTTGCATTTGAAAAGTAACAAGTCATGGATTTGAAATATAGAAATAAATGGGTTGTTTGACTTGGTTGCAAGTTCCAATTTATTTTAATGAATTTATAGATGTATTAGATAAAATAACAAAATTTGTTAAAAAAAATAAAGATTATCAATTTACTATGCTTGATATGACAAGTTAATTTGGAAAAACCCCTTTAATAAGTGAAAATTAACTAAAAGCTGAATGATATTTAGAATAAAACTCAAAACCCTTTAATTGAAGTTAATTTGGGCTTTTAATACAAGCTTATATCAATTTTAATAAGTGCAAATTTAGTAGAAGGATCTGTCATCACTATCAAACACTTACAAAGATTGTTTTGTCTGGAATTATGATAAAATACATGGTATATATAGAAGTTTGGTTGAGCATCTACTACTAATCAATCCCATGTTTAACCCATACAAATAAACTTCATGAAAAATAGTTTTAGAGTGATTGATTGTGTGAAAGACAGAAATTAAGAATAAGAATATTATTTTCAAACTTTCTAATTTATTAGATTCTTAACATATTGTTATTTGTATTTTACAAAAATAATTCTTCGATAGTTATCTTTAGATAACTTTGTGATTATTTTCTTTTGATAAAAATTATCTAAACTTTATAAATAATTTACCCAAACAAACTAGATAATTATATAAATAATTTTGTTATATTCTATAAAATAAACTTTGTTGATTCTTTATCTAATTTAGGTAAACTAACAATCTAAACATATTCATCTTTAACAATGCAAATAATTCTTTGACATTTATAATTTATGCCAGTGGATGTCCCATAACAATTTTCACCATAGTAGCCTATAAGTGATGGTCCAAACCTCAATCCATGACAACCTTTTATTCTTCCTCATCACCTGACACGACCAAAAGATCGATATCTTTTCCCAGATACAGGATTGTCGAAGTAATAAATAACTCGGCAAAACTGGGATCAAACCATAGGGATGTTAATTGTATAAATTATAGATAATAATAATGTAACAACAACAACAACAATACTACTAGTAGTAGTAATAGTAGTAATAATAATGAAGAAGAAAAACAAGAAGAAGTTGATGAGAACTTTAAGATGAAAAATTAACGTAATGATTAAATAATAATAATAACAAATGTCAAGGTTAGAAGATCTACTAATGACACGTCAAACAAGTATAATATACTTTTATTATTCAATTAGAAACCACACACAAAGAAGGTTCTAATTATATTATAAATTATCAATATGATTACATTAGTTATCTTATTTGATTAATGTTAATACTTGTAAATCTCGTCAGACATTCATAATTATAACTTATGTTAACAACAAATCAAGTTCATTTCATAGCTTAGGTGACGGTTATACCATACAGTATGGGCTATGAAAGTGCCAAGTATTATTATACCAAGTGTTATACAACATAAATCTAGATTAATTATTTAACAAGAAAAGTATTAAAGAGTGCACAAGATAACAAATACAAAACATGTTAGTATCAAACATTAAAGTTCATGTTAAGTTTACATTATACTTATTTTTACACCATTAGTATAACCTTTTCACCTTAACATAATAAACTTACCTAAATATGATGAAAGAAAGAAAAATAAATAAACAAAATAAAAACATAAATAAGATAAAAGTTAACTAAGTAAAGAAAAGAAAATGAAAGGCATGAACAAGATATTAATGAAAGTAACATGACACGACTAAAAGATTAATGTTTTCTCCCAAGTGCAGGAGTGTCGAAGTAGTAAATAACCTAAAAATTGGGTTTGAACCACATGAAGGTTAGTTGTATAAATTATAGATGACAATAATACAATAACCACAATAATAACAACAACAATAGTAGTAGTAGTAGTAGTACTAATAATAATAATAAAGAAAAAGAAGAAGAAGATGAGAACTTTGAGATGGAATATTAATGTAACGAT
>NW_011500212.1:188914-214429 GCF_000495115.2 Populus euphratica
TATGAAAGGAACTTGATTTGTTATTAACATAAGTTATAATCATGAATGTCTTAGTATTAATCGAATAAGATAATTAAAGTAATCATGTTACCAATTTCTAATTTGATTAGAACCTCCTTTGTGTGTGGTTTCCAATTGAATAATAAGAGTTTATACTATACTGGTTTGACATACTATCAGTGAATCCTCTGACCTTGACATTTGTTTTTATTATTGTTTAATCCCTACATTAATCTTTCATCTCAAAGTTCTCATCAACTTCTTCTTCTTCTTCTTCTTCTTCTTTACTACTAAGACTGCTACTACTACTACTATTGTTATTGTTATTGTTATTGTTATTGTTATTGTTATTATTGTTACTATTATTGTTGTTATATTATTATTATTATCTATAATTTATATAATTAACCTCCCTATAGTTCGATCATGGTCTTGCCGAGTTATTTATTATTTCGACATTCCTGCACTTGGGGAAGATATCAATATTTTGGTCTTGTTAGTATAATACCATAGAGAAATTTATTTTTATTATAAGATAAGGTTAGTATCATTATCTTATGATAAGGTTGAGAGGATCAGGTTGCAATAGGTTTATCTGAGACGTAATGGTTTGGTCTTGATGTGAAATATGATATGGTTTTTGAATTGTGAAACTTATGTGTTCATGTTGTTTAAGAATTTTTAATTTGTTTATGGATGTTTATTTTTTTATTTAATTTTACGGTATGATGTGTTTTGATGTGAAACATGAATATGGATCAGTAAGATAAAGAGTGCCCTTAGCAATATCCTCTTGATTCATTTTTCCATCGCATAATAAAATGTTATCCAACCGATTATATTACTCTTGAAGTGACAACATATGATTAAAAAAAAAACTATCATGTTTTTTTTGTTATCTTTTGTTAGTAACTATATTTTTTTTCATAGTATTTGTGTTTTATGACATATTATCCTCTATTGTTATGAGTGGACTTAGGTCAGGTGGATGTGATCTCACATAAACCTAATTAGTATGAGTGACGCTCTTAAAGCTTGTTTTGAACATATTCAAAAAAGAGGGATCAAAGTTCAATTTTCACTATCCATATAGGTTCAGCACCCATTTTAAATTCTAAACTAATAAAATCTCTTATTTAGGATTAACATAAATAATTTTATAGATCAATAGAATCTCCTTTTTAGGGATTAATGTCAAGATTTTTGTTAAGATTTCTAAAATGACAATTATTTTTAAGGATTAACATTGCGATTTTTCTAAAATGGTAAAATCTTCTATTTTTAGAAATTAATATATACTTTCATCCTAGCCAAAAATTAATGAAATCTTTTTTTAAGGGATTGAAGTCAAATTTCTTAAGGAGTTTTTAACATCCTTTTAAAAACAAAATATTATAAAATATATAAAAACCAATAAAAAAACTTAGAAATAAATTTATATAATTAATAGTAGGCATAGAATAATTTAGGAGTGAACATAACAAAGGTAATTTTTAGCTTAAAAAGTTATTGTATATGGGACGTTGATCTTTTCTTAGGCATAACTAAATCAATACATAAATCTTTGAATCTTTGGAACTAGTGCTCATTTTAAGATTCATAGCATTTTTTATTGATAAAGTGATAGTTCGATTATTTTTATTTTTCCTTTTAATTTTCAATAGTCTCGCAAACACCGCAACGTGACATTGGTGTTAATATATTCATCTTGGAGAGAGAAACTTTGTAAAGGTGGTTTTTTCATTTTAACCATGCAAAAAAAAAAAAGATTGAGACTTGTTAATCTTCTTCTTTTTTTTAGTTTATTTTTTTAGATTTATTGAAGGGTGTTTTGAAATTTAAAATGAGTTTATTATAGTTCTTAGGTTGTTTTTGGAGTTTTTTTGTAATAAACCAAGTTGAAATTTAGGTTTTGGGATTCCAAAACTCATACTATAATTTTTTGGCTGAAAAAAATTCCATAGATGAATTATTGCTTACCTAAATAGACAAAGTGTTGTGCATTTTATTTTATTTTATTTTAAAAAATTAGCTTTGCAGACTGAGCTTTTCATATTAATTTTTTTAAATTTAATTTTAAATCATTTAGTTTTTTATATTTTTTAATTAAATAACCTATCCTTTGTTTTTTAGATAGTGTAGCTTAAATATTTTTAAAAATATTAAATAATCTTTTGAATGATTTCTTTAATTTCATAACACGTTAAAGAGATTATTGTAATTTATCTTTAATTTTTTTATTAAATTTTAGATAAGTTAATTATATTTAAATGATATATTTATAATAGTCAAAATTATATGCACTTAACAACTAGAATAAACATCTAAGATAAATAGCAAAAGATGAATAAAACATTAAAGATAGTTGAAGTAAAAAAAACAAATTGTATTTATTTCTTGTTTCTTACGAGAAAGATTAGTTTCTCACTTTAATTTTTAATTAATATTTACAACTATTTTTACAATTTATTAGTTTATATATTTTTTAATTTATTTTATTAAGTGCAAATATCATTTTATTAGTACTAAGTTCAATGATATGTATATATATAATGTTTTATTTTCTTGTAGTAGAAGTTAAGTTGAACTTATTCAACTTTTTTTTTTATCTACTAACTTTATTTTTTTCATATAAAATAATTTAGCACAGCAAAGTTTGTCTTGAAATTCATTCCAATAGATAACACCTTATTGTATGATATTTGGTAAACCCTCTCTCTCTTTGTGTTTCTTGTCCCATCAATTTTTCCTTCTGTTTTGGTTATCATCAAATGAATAACATTCAAAATTATTAATTAGAGTTAATGGGTTTTGTTTTAAACACTAACAACCTATAATTAATTGATAAATATTGATTTTGTTTGACCTTCTATTTTGTTTATTATATTATGTCTTTTATGTTGTGTTATGTGTTGGGTTTATGAAATTCATACATGCAGCAAAAAAGAATAAAATTATAATAATATGGTAGTTTCTAAGATCTCAATAGACTAATCTAAAGTTATTTAAGGATTTATTATTTGAAGATTTAATCTTATTCGGCTTTAAATAATTTTTTAAAATGTTGGATTGTCGCAAGCCACAAGTCATCCAATTGTCCAACTTTTAATAGTAATCCACACAAACCATCAATGACAAATCTTCTAAATCTCTATTTAGGAGAGAGAAATTGTTTTACCTAGAGTGTTAGCTTTTTATTTTACAATGTACACAGTTTCTCTATCTAATAGACAATGTTTTGAAAAATAAGAAGCATGACTTTATATTTATAGGGAATCCTAAAAACCTTATAAATGGTAAAAATATTCATTTACCCCTTAAATAATAATCATATATTACTTAAGGATAATTTTAAAACTCTAATTAATCAAGTCTCTACTTGATAATTCTAGTACTAGAATTATAATTTATGAATTAAATACATTTTATTGCTTAATTTCTAAATTATTTTCAATCAAATCAAACTTAATTAATTATCTTAATTTAATTTTTAACTAATGATTCTTAATACATGTAGCTCATTAGTTTTCTAATATCTTGGCCCATATAAAAATTATAATTCTAAATAAATAGATTTAAATAAATCAAATAATTTAATTTATTATCAATTCAATAATTGATTATTTCTATTTGAAGATTAAATGCAGCATTTAACAATGTGTCATGATCCCTTAAATATTAAAGAAATCATAAGTGGTTTGACTTAACCTTTAAATTATCAGTTTCTCAGTGTAATTATTATCTCTTCATTAATAATATTCTAATTTAAACATTTTAGCATAGAGAATGTTGTCATTTCAAATAATACTTGTTATCAATATTATAGTTATTGGCCTTTTAAATAAGATTTGAAACTCTTTTTAATTTTCATTCCACCTTACGCAAGGATTTAACAATCAATACTATTTAAAAACATGTAGAATATTTTTTTAATTCATTTAGGGTGATGAATCCTCCCTTGATCATTCAAATAAGTTTATATAGTTTATATTATATTCAATGTCTGTCCATTTGTTATCTTTACTAAGATAATGTGTAACAGGATTAAAGCATAACTCTCCTTATATAAGATAACTTAGTGATTTCAAGTTTAATGATTACTTTTACAACCATCACGTGAGCTTTTTCATAGGTATAGATAATCTCTCCATATGCAAATTCACATGCATGTAGGTTCAATAGACATATCTTATGATAAGCAAATACATGTTAGTTTTAGGTATACCTTATACATCAGTTTATGAGA
This sequence comes from Populus euphratica, assembly GCF_000495115.2. Taxonomy (NCBI): domain Eukaryota; kingdom Viridiplantae; phylum Streptophyta; class Magnoliopsida; order Malpighiales; family Salicaceae; genus Populus; species Populus euphratica. Next base: position 193,161 of record NW_011500212.1, read on the forward strand.
ACAACTGATTCCTTTTATTTAAAAAAAAAGCACATAATATATATCAGCCTCTATGATTTTAATGAATGTCCAATATTTAAGACAATATTGACTAGGAATATTTTACGAACATTGTTTTGATGGAATAAGAATCTTATAATTATAACAACTTTATAATTTTCTTTACAAAACATTTTTGTCTCATGAATTTTATCTTTACTTTATATTCATAAATCAAATATTAGATTCATTAATATAATATTATACAAATATTAAAAATAAATTAAGCTTTTATTAATAATAAATATCTATTTACATGAATATAATAATATTATGTGTAACCAACCGATTGACTACAAAATATATTAAATTAACACCATGTTAATAAATATGTTATGCTATGAGATTAAAAAGGCCAATTTATTTGACAATAAATTGATGTGTTGTTGGTAGTAATATCACTTAAAATTAAAATTACTATTAAGAATATAACTTAAACTAAATAATTTCATATTTTCTCTAAGAAAATAAATGAATTATTTCTTTGAAAAAAAAAACACAAATACCATAAAAACATAAGTAAAAAATAAATAATAATTTTTTATATAGTTTTTTTAGTAGATAAAAATGAAATGATTTAATAAAGATCTACCATCTGATATTCAATATATTTAAAATAAAATAATTAAGACTGATTAATTTTAAAATATGTATGGTTATTAATTATTTAATTAAATAATAGTTAATTAAAAAAAGATATGGCATTTCCTTAGTGTATATAAATATTAATCTTTTTTCTTAAAAAAAGAAAAAAAGTAATCTTTTTGTACTCCAAAGATATTAACATTGATTGCAATGTGTATAAAATTATAGCACTTAATAATCAAGTTGAAACTTATATTCTTGCTTGACGTTAGATTTTGTAATCTCAAAGTTGTAGTGAATAATTAATAGAAACTTTAAAATATATTTGAACTTTTTATTGTGAAAACACACTCATTGTACTGTAGACTCATTAAACACTAAATGTTTTTTTGTTTTTATCCATTTTTTATTTAGATCTAGTCCTTTTGCGATAAAATTCAAGGTAAATTTAAGTTAAATGGTTAGAAAATAATAAAACTAAAATATAAAGGACTGAAGTGACAAAGAAAAATAAAATGGAAGACACTTTCAAAGTTTGCAAACAAAAGTTCACTTTAGCCCTTCTTTTTTCTTAATAATACCTTTGCAGTTCCTCAAGATTTCTAAAATTTAACTTTGATACAAAATCTTATTTTTTTTTTATTTCTCAATCCCTAATTATATATAAGAGAGAGAATGGTTGGCTGAATTCTGGTAATAGAAAAAAATTATTTTGGTTAATATTAATTCTGACTATAAAAACCGATCTGGTGTCTACAAATTTTATTTGATGAGGGACCTATAAAAACCAATCTGGTGTCCACAAGTTCTATTTGACGAGGGAAGTTCATCCTAAGTGTTATTTCACCTTAAAAATCATGTTTTCCAAGCAAAATGTGTGGATTGACACATGTTCTTGGCTTTTTAGCTTTTTTTATTATTATTTTGTTTAATGTATTTTCTACTCGGGATAAGGACAAGGAAAAAGGTTAGGAGGTTAACCTGGATTAATCCGATTGATTAAAAATAAATTCCTTATTTTTTAAGAAAGATCAAAACTGCATCATTTTTAATTTTTTTAATAAAAAGCCAAAAAGTTTTGTACTAAGTTTTGTCGGGTTTTTCTTGAGATAACTATGTTGAATATCAAATTGGGTTTTTAAGTGAGTCATGGTGAGTAAATTTCTCATTTTGAATGCATGGTCGGGGTATAGTTAAATAAAAAAAATTGAAAATAAAACATTATTAATTTTGATGGGAGTGCATGATCTGGATCATAGATGTGCCAGGTTTGGTCAAGGTTAATTCAATTTTTTTTTTATTTTTTTTAATTTAATATTTTTACTTTCAATTTAGTCATTTGATGTTAAGTTAGTTGAGAATTGAGTCATCATAATTTATTTTTGTTTGATATTTGTAGATTTATCGCGATCTTAAATAAATACTTAAATATTTAGTTGATTCTTAATTTTACGAGTATCTATGTTTCTTATTAAACCAGACTGAATTCGTAACTTAGGTCACAAGTTTAGTTGATTAGGAATTAGGTTTTATAATTTGTTTGAGTTACATAAACAATTCTTAATTTATTTAATTAGATATTTATATAAGCTTTTAAATTTACTATTAGAATTTTTTTATGTCAATAAAACATGTATGAATTGTTATTATATTTATTTAATTTTTTAATTAAAATATTTTATTAACTTGGCCAGGTCTTCGCTTGAAAGTTGGTTTGGTGACACAAAAATACAATTCCACATATCCTTCACGCATGTACCTGAAAAATTAGCGTTGGATTTTACTAATTAGCACACCGTAAATGGAAGAGGGTGATGTCAACAATGGTAATGGCTATACAATCAGTTGTGGAATCGAATGAGAGGTGGTGACTTTTATTGAACATGAGATATTCAATCAGCTGTTGACAATTAGAAAATCCTGGAACATTTTAACATTACGAAACCACCTTGTCCGAAGCAATTTATAAATCATAAGGAAAAAATGTAATGGTTAAGCCGTGTTTATTTGCTAAAAAATAGTGATTTTTATAAAAATAAATTTATAAAAAGTAAATTATTTTTCTGTATTTAATAATAAATTAAAAATATTTCTCAATACTTGATTATATTATATTAAATGAGTTAGAAAATAACTTTTAAATTTTTATTTTATTTTATTTTTTAAATTTATTAAAAAAATAAAGACCAAATTTGATAGATAAAAAAGATGAAAGATAATGAAATTTAAAAAATTATTGTAAATAAAATAAATAGCAATAAAAAATAAAGACTAAATTTAATAAATAAAAATTTTAATTAAAAAAAGATAAGAGAGAATCAAATAACAATCAAAAGAATGATAACCAAAATTAATATAAAAATTAAATTCTAAGGAATGAAATTAAAAAAAAATCAAACAAAATATATAGCAATAAAAAGATAAAAGATTAAATTTGATATAATCAACAAATAACAAGTTATTTTTAAATTTTTCTCAATTTCTAGAAAATATTTTCAGCCTATAATAAAAAAAATCTTTTATGAAAAACAAGATAAAAACACTTTATTGAAAAATAAGTCAAATTTTTATTTAACTAGAAAATATTTTTAATTGATCAATTTTGTTTAAAATAAAAAAAATATAAGAAAGTTTGAAAAAAAGTTTTAAAAAATTATTTTTCAGAAAATAGGCAATGTTGAGATGAATAGTAAAAAGGAAGAGTGAAAATATTATATCAACAATCTTTTAATTATATATGTATATTTTCAAAACTTTATAATCATGCTTTACGTATTTCTTAATACATTTAAATTCTATTTATTTATTAGAATGTAATTTTTTTTTGAAAAGTGAATTTCAGAAAAGTAAATTCTGGAAAAGTAAATTATTTTCTGATGTTTTATAGTGTAATAAAAATAAGTTAGAAATCATTTTCCAGTATTTGGTTATGTTATAGAAAATGAGTTGGAAAAAAACTTATTAATGTTTTATTTTTTTAAAATTTATTAAAATAATGAGGAACAAATCTTACAAATTAAAAAGTTGAATGAGAATGAAATTAAAAATAAACATAATTTCATAAATTATCTCAAATAAAATAAATAATAATCAAAATAATAGAGATCAAATCTAAAAAATTAAAAAAATAAAAGATAAAAAAATTAAAATAATAATATTAACATTTCATAAATTATTTCAAATAAAATAAGTAGCAATCAAAAGAATGATAATCAAATTTGATAGATAAATGTTTTTTTAAAAAAAAGATAAGAAAAAAAACAAATAATAATTATACAAATGAAGACCGAAGTTAATATAAAAATTAAATTTTAAAAGATAAAATTGAATAATAAATATTTAATATATATATATATATAATAATAAAAAATTTGAGGACCAAATTTGATATAATCAATAAATAATATGATATTTCTAAATTTTTCACAACTTTCGGAAAGTGTTTTCTTTTAAAATTTTTCAGGAAAATACTTTTTTTCAAAACCAAGATAATTTTTTCTTTGACTAGAAAGTATTTTTTATTAATTAATTTTTTTAATAATAAATAAATACAACAAAATTAAAAATTATTTTTAAAAATTATTTTTCAAGAAATAAACATTGGCCAAGTTATAAATGATTTTGCCCCATATGAAATTGGGTCCCGGATCCGCCCTTAACGCTGTCAATACCGAACTTCTTCCAGTCCGAAAACACCTATGAAGATGCAATTATGCCCCTGAAAACGAATGTTTGAGCTTTTAAAATCGTAGGCGTTGAATCCGCTAGTTGCCCTTGACTTCCCATTCACAATTTTTGGTAATGCCAGAACACCCCCACCAAATCCATCGGACCACTGAAATATTTCGTACCCCCCACCAAATCCATCGGACCACTGAAATATTTCGTAGAAATGTCATATCTCTACTGTTATTGGAAAGTCTATTTCCACGCTCGCCTATAGACAAGAATATAAATGCATGTTTATCGGAATAGCTAAGCTTATGAGGAGAGACTAAAAGCCACATCGGCAGGAGGAGACAGTCAAGGATAATCACTCCGTTGTTACCGCATACAGACTTTAAATATCTATTATATAATTACAACAAAAATCTAGTGATGATATGGAAATTTAGATTCTAGACATTATTACTATGCAATGATGTCGCAAAATCCTAAAGCTTGAAATAAGGTTTTATGTTTGAATAATGAGTTAATTACTTCCTTCTGGCTACTAGATGGTGTCGAATTCTTGAATAAAATAAAATTATTTAAAAATTTATAAAATTTTATTTGATAAATTTAAAATTATTTAAGGATTTATTACCTAAAAATATAATATTCTTCAACTTTTAATAATTCTTTAAACACAAAGTTGTCTTAAATAACAAGTAATACAATTATTTAATCTCTAATGGTAATTTATACGAATCACCAATGAAAAATATCTTAAATTCATGTTTAGAAGATAGAAATTGTTGTACTTAAAATGCTCGTTTTTATTCTATAACTTACATAGTTTTTTCTGTCTAATAAATAACCTCATAAAAGTAAGATGTATAACTTGCTATTTATAGAAAAATTTGAAAAACCCTTTAAATTAGTAAAATATCAATTTACCCCTTGAATAATATTCATATGTTAATTTAGTATAATCTTAGAAATTAACTCAATCAAGTCCTTGCTTGATTTTTTTAGATCTAGAAATATAATTCTTATATTAATTATATTTTAATCCTTAAATTCTAAAATATATTTTAATCAAGTTGTACTTAATTAAATCATTTTAGTTTAATTTATAACTCATGGTTCTTAATGTGTGTGACCTATTAGGTTCCTAATATGTTAGCTTAAATATAAGTTATAATTCTAGTTAATTAGAATTAAATAAATTAATTTATTATCAATTTAATAATTGATTAATTTATATTTAAAGACTAAATATATCGTCTAAGAATGTGTTATGACCCCTCAAATATTAAAAAAAAATCATTAATAATTTGACTTAACTTTTTAGTGACCAATTTCTTAGTGTAATTAATATTGTTTCATCAATAATATTCTGATGTAACATATAAGCATGAAGTATGTTTGTTATGTTAAATCATGTTTGTTCTTTATATAATAATCATTGGTATTTAAATAAGATTTGAAACTCTTTTCAAATATCATTCTACATTGGTCAATGATTTCTCAATCAATATTATTTGAGAATAGATGAAATATTTTTTTTATTCACACAGGGGAATGAATCCTCTCTTGATCACTCAAGAACTTTTATATAGTTCATAATATATCCAATGACTACCCTTTCATTTCCTTGATTAAGATAATATGTAACATGATCAAAGCATAATATTTTTTTAATATAAAATAACCTAGTAATCTTAAGTCTAAGAATCAATTACACAATTGTCACGTGAGTTTTTTCATATATATATTTGATCTTTCCATATGGAGTTCTCATGTTTTATGACAAACAGCTACATATTAGTTATAGGTATTTCTTATGCCTCAACTTACGAGAACAATTGTTTCTTTTCATACAAAAAAGAGCATAATATGTACCGGTTTCTATGGCTCTAATGAATATCCAATATTTAATAGAGCATCAATAATGAATATTTTAGGAATAATGCTTTGATAAAATAGAAATCTTATAGTTATAATAAATTTATAATTTTCTTTGCAAAACATTTTTATCCTGTGAAATTTATCTTTACTTTAGATTCATTAATTTAATATTATATGAATATTAAAGATAAATCAAGTATTTAATAATAATAAATATATATTTACATAAATATAATAATATCACGTATAACCAACATGGTGGCTATAAGACATGTTAAACTAACAAATCTACCATACATAATAAAAATAGGTCAGTTGTAAGACTCCGAATACATAAAAAAAAATTATTTTAATAGATATTAGGACTCTCAAATGCTTCCATCAATATTAAAGAGAGTTATTCTATTTAAGAGAGATATTATATAAAATATGATAAATCCTCCGGGGGAATGGGTGGGGCATGCGTGAAAATGTGCTTGGGCTTGACAGCACATGCGAGACCCACTTGCACTAGGTTTAAGCTATAGTTTGACAATATATTTTTTAAGCTTAATTTTTTAATAAAAAACAAATATGAAAAAAATTGATAAGTCCTGATTTATCATTGTGTCAATGCTATCATAGAGATATCCATTTTGCTTTATTAAGAAAGTATAATAATTCATTTCAAAACTGATATATTTTTCCATGTTTATTTCAATGTATGAAAGTTTTGTTTTCCCTTCCTATTTTTCATCTTTTAGATCCATGGAAAAAGAATTATTTTAGTATTGTTGTTTTGCTTTGGTTTTTGTGTTTTTATGTAGATTTAGTGCTCATTGTTATTGTGAAAGTTTATATTTTTAAATTGTTTTTATATGAAAAAATATGAAATTTATGTTTTTTATATGTTATTTGATATATTAATATTAATTTTTTTAAAATATATTTTCAATTAAATAACACCATAATTTATAAAACACACTATAAATAACATAATTAAAAAAACGTCTATTTGGAGATTTGTTAGTTGGTGGAGAGGAGCAACTTTCCAAAAACAGAAAACGAGATGAGAGACAACAGCAAGGTAAGACCTGGCATCGGGCGTGCAATTTCAACACGGAGAGGTCATACGACAGCTGAGCAGCCACGCTGTCATTTCATTTGATGGGTAGGTGCCGGCGGGGCGGTTACTATTTGTTCAAACTCACATGTTCACACAGGAGGAGTGATTGTTAATTGTTGCTGTCCATTTAACAAGAAGTTTTACTTTGACATGTTCAACCAATAAGTTGTGACGATTTCACTGAATGAAGATATTTAGATGTGATATTATGACGTGTATGCTATGATTAGAGATCAACGACGTCAATCTTCTTATCCGACGGACCAAATGAAACGCGTATTCTACTATGAATGTGTTTCTTCGCATTGCTATTCTTATCTATTTGTTTTTTTTTTTTAATGAGAGATTTGGACCGTCTAAACCTACGGCCTTCCATTAAAATAAAATAAAATAAAATTTTAGACTCGTTTATATCCTATTAGTCACGTAGATACAACTTGGTGATATTAACTAAAACATTATTTTCTAAGTCTTAATGTGGATTATTAAGAATAGTCAAATCTTAATTAAAAAAGATCAGATAATAAGAGGAAAAAAACATTTAAAAAAAATCATGAAATAAAAATTTATTATGCTTTTCAAATAAATAAGTTACCAAAACAGAAATAGAGTTTTTAAATCGTTCTAATAAGTCAATTTGAAATTAAAAAACAACTTAAACGACAAGTAAAAAAATATGTTTTGATATTACTTTTATTTTTTAAGAGTAATATTTTTTTAAAATATTTAAATAATGATATATTGAATCGATTTAGATTTTATAACTTAACAATAATTGAGCATTAACCAAACATTAACATGTTTATTTAAGATTATAATAATTTTATAAAAAAATCAAAACTAATTATAAAAATTAATTGAAAATCAAATAAATATTCAACAATAAAATTAAATTATCAATTAAAAATCAAAATTAAAAAATTAAAAAAAAATACTTCTTAATTGCTTATATAGGCAGCGAAGGAGTTGAGGCTCCCTTAGTTTTTTTAGTAGAGAAGTTAATATTGTTGTTAAATATAAAATACAAAAGAATTCACAACTTTATTTTTTTTGCCTTGTTTTAAAATGGATTCATATTAGAAATTGAATATAATTTAATAAATTATGTATATGATAAATAATTTTTCTTTTTATAATTTAAATAAATTAGAGATTAACCCATGTGATTTATAATTTCAAAAAAAAATAATATTAAAACTAACTTTTTCAAAATACTCATCTAGCCATTTTTTTTTTTAATTTTTTTTGAAGAAATAAGATGGAAGTAATGAGATAAATATAGAAATAAAAAATAATTGAATTTTATATCTTTCAAACATGTAAACTTAACTTATTTATCAATTAAGTTTAAATCAAATATTATAATTAAATTTAATTACAATAAATAATTAGTTTTAAATAACCTATAAATGAAAATTGTAACTATTTTAGTTTGACAATGAAGCTCATAAATCTTATTATCTTTCTTTTTATATCGAGTTATATTCTATTTTTAAGTCCATGTGATTAGATTACATTCCAAGACTACAAGTGTATTTAAGATTGGTGTAGATATTGTTTTCTATAATATTTTTTTATTTAAAAATATATTAAAATAATATATTTTTAAAAATTATTTTTAACATTAGAATATTAAAATAATAAAAAAATATAAAAACTTAATTTAAAACTAAAAAAATAAAAAACACGATTTGTCTGCAATCCTAACTTGCTGTCAAAACCTTCTAAATTTTAAGTTCTTTGAAAGGGATTGAATGTGATTATAAATTTTAAGGTTTTATTTTTTTATTTTAAATAAATATTTTTAGATGTTTTTGAATTATCTTTTATATAAAAAAAGAATTATTTTTTTTAAATACTTTTTTAATTTATTTTTTAAAAAATTGTTTTTGAAAACTACCACTCTTAATAAAATACCATTTTAATGTTTCACACGCATCCCACTTGTTTATCTAATCCACCTGCTTGTTCCTCAAATGAACCCCCCTTTCTCTCTCTTTTGTCTTAAAATTAAAAATAAAAAAGATCTTCATTTTTACGTCCCCATTTTGTCCAAACAAATTCCTCTCTCCTTCCAAACCCCAACAGACATACTAGCAGCTAAAAGATATAGGGGCTGCAGGACTTCCCACACGTCAGCCGGCGATCCACAAAACCCACTCCCCTCCTTGCACGCTCCTCTTCTGTTTTTGGTTCTCTGCCCTCCGTGTCAAGAACCTTCTTCCTTTCTTTTATTACATAACTAGATTCATAAAAAAAAAAAAGGAAAAAAAACCACCCCTACTACGTCACACAGTCACAGCTGTGTAATAAGGGGAAAAAAAAAATATTTAGTCTCAGTCATGCCCTATTTGTGCTTGTAGTTTTATTCACGACTCAGTCTTTCTATCAACACCCACACCTCTGTATACGAATTTTTCTTTCTTGCTTTTTGTATGTGAGAAAGAGAAATACACAGCGTGAACGGTTACAGGTGGTGGCTTTGAAGCATTCCTTTTTAGCTTTTAAAGATTGGTTCAAATTATTATTACTTGCCGTTTAGCATTTCCGAAGCTTTCAAAGAATCTGACAAAGGGATCTGTCCATCTATTATCCCTCTCCTCAATTTATATATACACGCATAGATACAAAGAGAAGGCAAAACCTTTATTTAGTAAGACAAGTACCAGTCCTAACTACTAGGTGATCTGCAGCGCTTTTCTTGGTTTTAAGATTTTCTGATGGCGTGATTAGTTGATGCTGCTCGAAAGGTAAAAATGTTATACGGTGAAAAGAATCCTGGGGTTGTGTTGTTTTGCTACTACACTTCTGGGTTCAGTTTGCTTGATTTTGTTTTTCGTTTCGGCTTAAATTGAGTAGGCTGTGAACATGCTTGTGTTAATTATGAGGCTTTTATTGGATCTTAGGTGTTTAGCCTTAAATTTTGGATTTTAGTAACCGTTAAGCCTTTATGCTTTATTTTATTGGTAATCAAACAAGCTCTTAATTAGATTTTTTGGATGATATGTAATTATCCCGGCACCTTTGTCTTTTTATGTTAAGTGCTTTTGACTTGATTTGAATCCTTTTGAAATTGAAAGGTTCTCTTTTCTTTGGTCTGTTGTTTAAATGTTGCGAGCAAGGTGAATTCAAGATTATGAGTGCTAGAATTTAATGATCTGTTGTGCCGTGCATTGTTTCTTGGCACCTAAGCAGACATCTGAATTATATGTTGGAATTTTGATTATGATAGCGATATGTTAGAAACCGGTTGATATTATGAAGAATATGCTGATGGTGCACAGTACTATAATTGCAGGATTTGAAGAGACGTGTCCCTTACAGTGTTAAATTATGGCCTCAAGATCATTCAAAGGCACTCGATCAAATCTATCAATTAGCTCGGATGCTGCCGAATCTCACAAACCTCCTCCGCCTCAGACCGTGACGTTTGGCCGGAGGACTTCCTCTGGTCGCTATATCAGCTACTCAAGGGATGATCTTGATAGTGAACTTGGGAGTAGTGATTTCATGAACTATACGGTGCACTTACCACCGACCCCTGACAACCAACCTATGGATCCATCTATCTCACAAAAGGTTGAAGAACAATATGTCTCAAATTCACTCTTTACAGGCGGTTTTAATAGTGTTACTCGTGCTCATCTCATGGACAAGGTGATTGAATCTGAAGCCAACCATCCCCAAATGGCTGGTGCTAAGGGATCCTCTTGTGCGATTCCAGGGTGTGATGCCAAGGTGATGAGTGATGAGCGTGGTGTTGATATACTCCCTTGTGAGTGTGATTTCAAAATATGCCGGGATTGCTTTATTGATGCAGTGAAGATTGGAGGTGGAGTTTGCCCTGGTTGCAAGGAGCCCTATAAAAACACCGAATTAGATGAAGTGGCTGTGGACAGTGGAAGGCCTCTTCCACTTCCTCCACCAGGCACAATGTCCAAAATGGAGAGGAGGTTGTCGTTGATGAAGTCAACCAAATCAGTGCTGATGAGGAGCCAGACTGGGGACTTTGATCACAATAGGTGGCTCTTTGAAACAAGGGGAACTTATGGTTATGGCAATGCTATCTGGCCAAGTGATGGGGGTTTCGGCAATGGGAATGATGAGGAAGTTGGTGGGCCCAAAGAATTGATGAACAAGCCATGGAGGCCGCTTACTCGAAAATTAAAGATACCAGCTGCTGTTATCAGTCCATATCGGTACAATCTTCATGTCTAGCATGGTTCTGTTTTCTCTTACTATTCATAGTATACTGATATTCTTTTCCAAATGTTTAAATTGCTATATCTTCCCCTATTTCATTAATCTGGTGTATTGGTATTGGTATTGGTAGATGGGAAGATAATCACGCTCTGATTGCACATGCACTGGCAATTGTTGTATCTTACCATCGTTTTTTGTTATTTCTTTGTTGTATCATCTATCACTTTGTCATTGGCTTGATACTGAGCCATGAGAAACATGCAACTCTGTCTCTCTGCCGCCAACAACTTCCCATAGAAATGCAAAACTTTGATACCCATCTGGTCCATGACTCCACAGTCTCTGTTATATATCCAAATGTTTATTCATTCAATGATGGTTGGATAAAATCCTAGGCTCATCAATGCCCTTTCATGTTGGGGGGTTAAAAGGTGTTGCTACATCATAGGAATCTCCAACAATTTAATGTGTACCCTTTATTCCCCTTCTTAGTCGATCTGCCTTGTTAGTTCTTTCCTTTCTAATCTGTCATATCTATGTCTGCCAAGCTAGTAGCTCACAACTGTCCCTGTAAATATCAAGAATCAAATTTGAGCTCTAGAACTCATTCGAAAGATTTTGTAGAATAGCTGTATCTTTTGAGTGAATTTCCAGGGTCACTAAAAAAGTTCTGAACTGATTGCATTTGTCACCTTTTATTAGAGAATTAATTCTGAAATCGTCTTCATTATTTGTGTTGTTTCATCAATGATTATTGCGCAATTCTTATGAGGTGCCAGCCACTAACAAATACAGACAAGAAAGTTATAAATATTTTAGGACTTGAATCCTAAATGTATTTGTTGAAATCATGCTAACTTGTTACTATGGAATTTGATGTGCTAATTGAAGAATAGATTTAGGCTCGATGTTGGCAAAGCCAAGATGCTCTAGTTAAGTCATGGCTTATCAACTCTATGACTCCTAATCTTGTGTCACACTTTGTTTAGTGTGGAACAGCGAAGGATGTATGAGATGCTGTTTAGAGGAGAGGAGTTATCTTGAAGAATTGGACTCTTCTTAACTGTGCTCATTTAAAATGCTTACATTATTCTGAGTAATAATTTCATTTCCATGAGAGATCCATCCAATTCTCTCTTTTAAAGACACTGTTCTTTTGTTAGCTCTCTAGAGAACTTTTTTTCAGGCCAGCTGCAACTTTTAATTTGACACTTTGACTTGAAAACCATGCCTTCCTGTTTCTCTTCTATTGTAATTACCTTCCATGTTGTTTACTAACATTTTTACCTACGGTTTGATTCTATACTATGACAGTTACGCTGATTAATGCCTTGTGCCTCTTGCTGCATCTCTTCTTATAGGCTTCTCATTTTTGTTCGGATTGTTATTCTTGCACTATTCTTGGAATGGAGGATCAGACATCCAAACAATGATGCAATCTGGCTGTGGGGGATGTCAGTGGTTTGTGAGATCTGGTTTGCTTTTTCTTGGCTTTTGGATCAACTTCCAAAGCTATGCCCTATCAATCGTGCTACAGATCTGAATGTATTGAAAGATAAATTTGAAACACCCAGCCCTAGCAACCCCACTGGTAAATCTGATCTCCCTGGTGTAGATGTCTTTGTCTCTACTGCAGATCCAGAAAAAGAACCACCGCTTGTCACTGCAAACACCATCTTATCAATTCTAGCAGCTGATTACCCGGTTGAAAAGCTTTCTTGTTATGTTTCCGATGATGGAGGTGCACTTTTAACATTTGAGGCTATGGCCGAAGCAGCGAGTTTTGCAAATGTATGGGTTCCTTTCTGCCGTAAACATGATATTGAGCCCAGGAATCCAGAATCCTACTTCAGTTTGAAGAGGGATCCTTACAAGAACAAAGTGAAGCAAGATTTTGTCAAGGATCGACGAAGAGTAAAGCGTGAATATGATGAGTTCAAGGTTCGAATAAACAGCTTGCCTGATTCTATTCGTCGCCGATCTGATGCCTATCATGCTCGGGAGGAAATCAAGGCCATGAAGCTTCAGAAACAGCACAACGACGACGAACCTGTGGAGAGTGTAAAGATTCCAAAAGCTACATGGATGGCAGATGGTACCCATTGGCCAGGGACTTGGCTGAATCCTGCTCCTGAGCACTCTAGGGGTGACCATGCTGGTATAATACAGGTATTAGTTTGGATACAAACTGTTTTTGTCATTGTTCAAGCCATGTATTTTTAAACCATGTGCGGGTGCGGGTTTGGAAATTGTAACAGACTTTCTTATTGTTATTGCTGACTGAACACATCAATTCAATTTTATGTAAAACTAGTTGGGATGGGCTACAAGGATTCACTTTCTTCATCTTTTCTAAAAGCTGTTGTGACATTCAGCCTTTCTATATAAGGCTGATTATTTAATTTACTGGATGCAGGTGATGTTGAAACCTCCCAGCGATGAGCCACTACCTGGAACTTCTGATGAAACTAAGATAATGGACTTTACTGATGTTGATATACGTCTCCCATTGCTTGTTTATGTTTCTCGTGAGAAGCGTCCAGGCTATGATCACAACAAGAAGGCAGGGGCCATGAATGCACTTGTTCGAGCCTCAGCCATTATGTCTAATGGTCCTTTCATTCTTAATCTTGATTGTGATCACTATATTTACAATTCCCAGGCAATGAGGGAAGGGATGTGTTTCATGATGGATCGAGGAGGTGATCGCCTCTGTTATGTTCAGTTCCCTCAGAGGTTTGAGGGCATAGACCCTTCTGATCGATATGCTAATCACAACACTGTTTTTTTTGATGTGAACATGCGTGCCCTTGATGGTCTAATGGGTCCAGTCTATGTTGGAACTGGTTGCCTCTTTAGAAGGATTGCTCTTTATGGCTTTGACCCACCACGGGCAAAAGAAGATCACCCAGATTGCTGTAGCTGCTGCTTTGCCCGGCGCAAGAAACATTCCTCAGCTGCAAACACCCCAGAAGAGAACAGGGCTCTAAGAATGGGTGATTATGATGATGAAGAGATGAACCTCTCCCTGCTCCCTAAGAAGTTTGGCAACTCAACATTCCTCATTGACTCAATCCCAGTGACAGAGTTTCAAGGTCGTCCTCTTGCAGATCACCCAGCTGTTAAGAATGGACGCCCACCTGGTGCTCTCACTATTCCTCGTGAGCTTCTTGATGCATCAACTGTTGCGGAGGCAATCAGTGTCATATCTTGCTGGTATGAAGACAAGACTGAGTGGGGAAATCGAGTTGGGTGGATTTATGGATCTGTTACTGAAGATGTTGTCACTGGGTATAGGATGCACAACAGGGGATGGAAATCAGTTTATTGTGTTACCAAGCGTGATGCCTTCCGTGGCACTGCTCCAATTAACCTCACAGATAGGCTTCATCAAGTTCTCAGGTGGGCTACTGGTTCTGTTGAAATTTTCTTTTCCCGCAACAATGCCCTCTTAGCCAGCCGTAGAATGAAATTTCTTCAGAGGATAGCATATCTGAATGTTGGCATCTATCCCTTCACTTCGATCTTCCTGATTGTGTACTGCTTCCTCCCTGCACTTTCCCTATTCTCTGGCCAGTTCATTGTTCAGACCCTTAATGTCACTTTTCTTGCTTATCTCCTAGTCATCACATTGACTCTATGTTTACTTGCTGTGCTTGAAATCAAATGGTCTGGCATCGACCTAGAGGAGTGGTGGAGGAATGAGCAGTTTTGGTTGATTGGAGGAACCAGTGCCCACCTTGCTGCTGTGCTTCAGGGATTGTTGAAAGTCATTGCAGGGATTGAAATTTCTTTCACCTTGACTTCAAAATCAGGTGGTGATGATGTTGATGATGAGTTTGCTGATCTCTATGTTGTCAAATGGACATCGCTGATGATACCTCCTATTACAATCATGATGGTCAACTTAATTGCAATAGCAGTTGGATTTAGCCGAACAATTTACAGTGTTATACCTCAGTGGAGTAGATTACTGGGTGGGGTTTTCTTCAGTTTCTGGGTCCTGGCTCATCTCTACCCTTTTGCTAAAGGTCTTATGGGAAGAAGAGGAAGGACACCGACCATTGTTTTTGTGTGGTCAGGACTTATTGCAATCACCATCTCTCTCCTCTGGGTGGCAATCAATCCCCCGTCTGGCACCACTCAAATTGGTGGCTCATTCCAGTTTCCCTGATAGGTCTTTTTCTGTCTTTTTTGTTTAATTTATTCAATTGCGTTCCTTTACTAAATTCTTTTTTTCAAAACATCTTTCTGCTGGAGTACAGGCTAGATATTTTCTTAAACACATTTTGTGTAGTGGCTGTTTACTTTCACAAAAGTTCTAGTGAAAATGGAGACAAGGACTGAGAAGATGGGTAACGGGTTTTCTTGGCATTGTTGTTGACAATGCATTACATGAAATACTAAAACCAGAGACCCATCTTTACGTAGATGATTAGGATTGTGATCGTCTTCTTTTGTTACTTGGAAAAGCGTATCAATTTCAAGGGAAATTGCCCTGTATATTCCAGCGCTTCATGGCTATGGCGGGGCCCTGTGCTGATGCTGTTATATCGCACGCTATCGGACTGCTTGACCTTATCGAACTGCGTATATTTGAAATTGATTCTCCTTTTAATTACAAGTTAAACAATATCCGCAAGTGATTTTCATCTTACATGGTCAACTATATAACAAGCTGATGACATAACAAGGAAGATGCATCGTTATGAAGCCATTTGTTGACATAATTGATAAAACTCCCTTTATTCTTACAAGACACAACACAAATTCCTAGTGAAAATAGATTGGGATTGCTTCACTAATTCTTATAAACTATAAGAAAAGCCAATCTGTTAAGAGTTGTTAGCTAAGGCGGTGGGGCATGGGCAGAGAAGCTTTAGGCGTATCGATGATAGATAGGCTACGTCGGTACTACACAATGAAGCTTGTGAGAGCGGGGCAGTGGCAGTGGTTCCCTAATCTCTTAATGAAATGTTAGTGACATTATTGCCGAAGTTATTTTTAGAAGAGTGGAGATATTATAGGTTAAGGGAGGCAGAAGATCAAGGATATTGGGAGAGATGTCACGGGAATGGAAGGTTATGAAAGTTTGATAGTGATGGAGTGATCATCCATCACAATTATTGTTAATGATGGATATGTTGAGTTCTTGGATATCATATACACATCAGAAATAATAAATAGAATAATTATTTAAAAGTTTTTAAAATCTGGTTGGATAGATCTAGATTTATTTAGAGATTTATTATCTGAAGATTCTCCAGTTTTGAATAATACTTTAATGTTTGAGTTGTCGTAAACCATAAGTCATTCAATTATCTGGCATACAATGGTAATCCACACGAGTTACTAGTGAGAAATCTCCTAAATTTTTATTTAGTAGAAAGGGATTGCTATGCCTAAATGTTAGATTAATATGCCTTGTAGCCAATCGGTTGGTTGTATGTAACATTATTATATTCCTGTAAATACATATTTATTATTAATAAAGGCTTAAATTATCTTTATTATTCATATAATATTAGATTAATGACTCTGATATTTGATTTATGAATTTAAAGTAAAGATAAAGTCCATGAGACAAAAATATTATACAAATAAAATTATAAAGTTGTTATAATTATGAGATTTCTATTGTATCAAAGCATTGTTCCTAAAATATTCATAGTTGATGCTTTATTAAATACTAAATATTATTAGAGTCGTAGAGTTTGGTACATATCATGTTATTTATTTTATAAAAGGATGCAACTGTTCTTATAAGCAGAGTTATAAGAAATACCTAAAACTAATATATAGATGCTTGTCATAAGATATATACACTAAACTAACCCGCATGAAAATTTCATAAGGAGAGTTCACCAATGTCTATAAAAAGATTCACATCACGATTGTGTAAGTGATCCTTAGACTTGATCCTTAGACTTGAAATCACTAAGTGATCTTATACAGAGAATGTTATATTTTGATTTTGTTACATGTTATCTTAATAGAGACAATGAAATGACAAATCTTTGGTATGTCATGAATTATATGAAGATACTTAAGTGAGGATTCATCACCTTAGGTAAATTAAAAAAAATATTTTTATTTATTCTCAAATAATATTAACTGAGAAATCCTTGACTAAGGTGGAAAGAAATTTGAAGAGGATTTCAAATATTATTCAAAGAATCAATAACTATTATATAAAGAGCAAACATGATTTAACATGGCCGACATAATCCATGCTTCAATATTAAATCAAAATATTATTAATAAAAATATATTAATTACACTGAAAAACTAGTCACTGAAAGATTAAGTCAAACTACTAATGATATTTTTAATATTTGAAGGATCATGACATGTTGCTAGGTGATGCATCTCATCTTCAATTATAAATTAATTAATTTTTGAATTGATAATAAATTAAATTGTTTAATTTATTTAATTTTATTTAATTAAAATTATAATTTGTATTTGGACCAATATATTAGAAACCTAATGGGTTACACACATTAAGAACAATTAGTTAAAAATTAAACTAGGATAATTTAATTAAGTATAACTTGATTAAAATATATTTAGAAATTAACGACTAGAATATATTTAGTATGTGGATTATATTTCTAGACCTAAAAAAATTATGTGAGGACTTCATTGAGTTAATTTCTAAAATTATCTAAAATTAATATATGAATATTATTCAGGGGGAAATTGATATTTTGCTAATTGATATTGTTTTTTAGATTTTTTTTTATAAATAGTCAGCTATGCCTCTTATTTTAAAAAAACTATTGTCTGTTAGACAATAATTTCTCTCTTCTAAAAAGAGATTTAAGAGATTTTAGATTCTGTTAGAGCTAGATAGTCGAATGATTTGTGGTTTGCCATAACCTAACTTTTAAGAAATAATTCAAAGTTGAAAAAAATTGAATCTTCATATAATAAATTTCTAAATAACTCTAAATTTATCTAATAAAATCTCAGAGACTCTCAAATAATTTTGTTTTATTATTTATAGTGTATAATACTATTGAAAAACTCAACATCAACTTCACTATCACCATAAAATTTAAACATTTCAATATCCCATGTTATTCTAATCATATTAGAGAGTATTTTTTAACGAAGTTTTAACAAATAACTGGTTCTCAACTGTATCCGCTAATTATATATAAAAACCAATTTTCCAATACTATTTACCAGTGAGCACTCGCTGACCTTTATTTATTTATTTTATGCCCACACTCTCTCTTTTGTAATGTCAAAGCACTATGTTTTTTCTTGGGCTAAATATGCTGACTTTCTTTCTTTTTCCTTTTTAATTTTTAATGAGTGATGAGTTGCTTTGCTCTTCCTATATATAACGAAATCTACGAGCAAATTAAAAATAAATGTAATTAACCTTACTGCAACACGTAAATCTTCCTTCAAAAAGAATTGCTGAAGCTGAACATGCAGGCAACGTGAAGTGATGAGTTGTTGAAACAGCACATATGCATGTTCAAACCTAACATCACCATGTTTAATTACATCTCTAAACATCATTAATTACATAATTTCTTCATTGAACAGACCCAAAGACAGATCTCTCTTCACCTTCTTTCACCCAAAAGCAACTGCCATGGAAGCTTTCACGACCTTGTTAGTGCTTCTCACGAAAGTACTCGTCTGTGCAACTAACCCGACGGACATTCCTTCAAGAAGCCAAGACCTTGTCGTTGCCACTGACGAGATGGCAAGAGCCAACTACTTCAGTTTCGTCATGCTCATTAACATGTCCCCACTTGATCAGAAATTTCAGGGGAATGTCACTTTCTTGATGCCCAAGGATCGTATATTGTCTAAAATCAGGATGCATCAACATGCTGTTTCTGATTTTTTGCTTCGCCATTCAATCCCATCACCCTTGCTCTTTGATCACCTGCGACATATTCCACCAGGCTCGCTGATTCCCAGTTCCGATCCGGATTATATGCTTAACATTGACAACCAGGGAAGGAAGAGTTTCTTTCTCAACAATGTCAAGATCTCCAGCCCAGATCTATGCACTGCAGGATCTTCAATTAGATGCCATGGCATCGATGGTGTGCTAGTAGCTACGGAAAGGCATCCTTTACCTGCTTGTTCCAACAGCACAAGTCCTGCTGTTGTGGCCACACCACCAAGCCCATCACTCCCATTACCAGATATTCCATCATTTCCATCATCAGCGCCTCCTCCTGGTGCTGCTGCGCCGACAGACCAAGAGCACAACCCAAAACATTCAGGCTCATCCCAACTAGAAAGTCTCTCTCTTGGAGGTTTATTAAAATTCTTGGCGACTTCTATTTTGGTGTTAAATGCTCGGGTTCTCTATGCAGTGAGACTGAATTAAAGGATTTGGAGAAGCGTACACAACGGGGCACATGCAGAACATTTTTTTAATGAATTATTCTATAAAAATAGTCAATCTATTTTTCTCCTGTCAGTACAATAAAGTAAGCCTGGGAAGAAAATTCCAAGTGCAATGTTTCTTCTTTTTATTGGGTGAACATTATCTTTGTTCTTCTATTGGCCAATTGACTACACTCTAGAATTTTCCTTGGACAAATAATACTGGTTACTCCATACCGTTTAGGACCCAACAACTAATATGTGCGCCATTGTACACCAAGTTTATTTCATTTTAATTAGGTGAAAATAAAACAACTATACTGAACAATCATTTTTATTTTAAATCATGATAACTTCAAAAAATAACCTAAAAAATTATATAATTAAATAAAAAAATAATATTAAAATTAGAATCAAACTAATCCAATATCACATGATAGATATATAAACTGGGTAATAAAGAACAGATCAATTCATGTTAACTTGTAATAGAAAATAAATTTAAGAAAATCATAATTTTTTTTGTATTTTTAAAAAATAATGTTTAATATGAATTCAAGCAATAAAACAAAAAATAAAAATAAAAATAAAAATATCAAACTACATCAATTTTTCAAACTTGTAACTCTAATCATTAAACCAGAAGAACTATATATGAAAAAAATGAGAAAAATTAATTCATAATAAATCTAGCATTGAATGATGAAATATTACTATTATTATTACTATCATTATCATCATAATTTATTGTTATTGTTGATGTTGTTGTTGTTGTTATTATTATTATTATTGATACGAACCTTAGCACAATTTAGTTGAATTCACAAACTCAAGATCTTTCTAATTCTAGTTTAAGATTGAGAATTGAGCTTAACACAATAAATAACTTGCCCCAAGGCATAAAGACTATAATAACTACCTTCACACAATGTCCTCACCTAGAGATGAGTATAAAAACTATAAAATCATAACAAAAATTGGTTAATTTTTTGAAGAGTATAGTTCAATCAAGAACCAAGCAAGAAAACTCCTTATTCTCTATGCTTCAATATGCAGAAATTAATGTGAATTAAATCTGAAAAATAACTCTTATAAAAGATTATTTATACTTTTAAAAATAAACCCTCAAGACAACTTAATAAGCTTAGTTGACCCAATTTGAAACTAGGCCTAAAATAACACAAAAAACTAAGTAATTTACTTGAAATAATAAAAATAAATATTATGAAATTTTTATCCTATAGTGCTGTTGATTAATACTTAAAAGTGCATTTTTATCAAGGTTTTATATCATCATTTTACACTTAAAGTATCAATTACTCCTTAACTAAAACATGTTTTATACTAATATATCTAATAATATAAGATACCTTTAATTTATGGTAAAAGTTTATTTTAAATGCAGGCCTATCACATAAAT
>NW_011500212.1:215171-216829 GCF_000495115.2 Populus euphratica
TCATTATGTCTAGCTAAGTTAGTTATGTCAAGGTGAAAAGGTTACACTAATGGTGTAAGAATAAGTATAATGTAAACTTAATATGGACTTTAATGTTTGATACTAACATGTTTTGTGTTTGTTATCTTGTTCACTTTTAATAATTTACTTATTAAATGATTAATTTAGATTTATGTTGTATAACACATGGTATAACAAATAGTTGACACTTTTATAGCCCATACTATATGGTATAACCAACACCTGTGTTATGAAAGAAATTTGATTTGTTGTTAACATAAGTTATAAACATGAATGCCTGACAATATTTACAAGTATTAGCATTATTTGAATAAAATAACTAATGTAATCATGTTAACAATTTATAATCTAATTGGAACCTCCTTTGTGTGTGTTTTTCAATTGAATAATAAGAGTTTATACTATACTTCTTTGACATACCATTAGTGGATCCTTTATCCTTGATATTTGTTATTATCATTGTTTAATTTCTATGTTAATCTTTCCTCTCAAAGTTCTCATCAACTTCTTCTTCTTTACTACTACTACTACTTCTTCTTCTATTATTATTATTATTGTTATTGTTGTTATTATTATTGTTGTTATTATTATTGTTGTTGTATTATTGTTATCTATAATTTATACAATTAACCTCCCTGTGGTTCGACCTCGGTCTTGCCGGGTTATTTATTACTTCGACACTCCTGAATTTGGGAGAAGACATCAATATTTTGATCGTGTCAAGTTTTTGGCGCTGTTGCTGGGGAGGTAAGTTGTACAAATTATAGTATTTATTTTATTCTCTTTTCACTTTTCTTGTATATAAATTTGTATCTTTAATTTTGTTTTTTTTATTCTATTCCTACATGTGCATGAGAGTGTGGTCACATACATTAAGTGGTAGACTTTATAGGGTATCTTTATCATTTTAAGAAAATATGGCCAAAGAAGATAATCAATCACTTTATAATAAGAATAATGAGAATAACTGTGTTAAAACACTTAAAGACCATATGAATCCCACAAGAACAAGTTCACCATCATGCATAGTTTTCCCTCCTGATGCATCTCATTTTAATTTTAGGCTAGGCATTATTCAACTTTTACCTTCTTTTCATAGCTTAGATTTGAAAAATCCTTGTAATTAAGAGAATTTGAGGAGGTTTGTAACACATATAATGATTCAAATTGTAGTATGAACACCATCAGATTAAAGCTTTTTCCTTTTTCATTAAAAGATAAAGCTAAAACATGGCTACAAAATTTGAGACCTGGATCTATTCGTGTTTGGGATGAAATACAACAATAGTTTTTAAAGAAGTTTTTCCCATCTTAGAGAACAAACTCTTTAAAAAGAAAAATCATCACTTTCACTAAAAAACCAGGAGAAACATTTTATCAATATTAGGATAGGTATCGAGACTTGTTTTATACTTGCCTTTATCATGGTTTTAAGATATGGATATTAGTTTTATATTTTTATGAAGGCTTAACACCTAAAGATAGGCAAATAGTTGAATTAATGTGCAATGGAACCTTTGAAGATAAAGACCCTAATTAAGCAATGAAGTACCTAGACTTGCTAACTGAAAATGCTCAAAATTGGGACGTTACAGGCATATATGAGGCACCGAGTAAAACTCAACATCATACATCTA
>NW_011500212.1:218432-226406 GCF_000495115.2 Populus euphratica
TACTACTACTACTACTACTACTACTACTATTATTATTATTATTATTATTATTATTATTATTACTATTGTTGTTGTTGTTATTGTTGTTTTATAATTGTTGTTTATAATTTGTACAATTAACCTCCCTGTGGTTCGACCCCGGTCTTGCCGGGTTATTTATTACTTCGACACTCCTGCACTTGGGAGAAGACATCAATCTTTTAGTCGTGTCAAGTTTTTGGCGCCGTTGCCGGGGAGGTAAGTTCTTGTATAAATTATAGTATTTATTTTATTTTCTCTTTTCACTTTTCTTGTATATAACTTTGTTTCTTTTCTTTTGTTTCTTTTTATTTTGTTTTCTTCCTCCTTCTTTTGCTTTCTTGTTCTTCTTTTTATTTTATTCCTACACGTGCATGAGAGTGTGGTCACGTACATCAAGTGGTAGACTTTGTAGGGTATCCTCATCATTTTCAGAAAATATGGCCGAAGAAGATAATCAATCACTTCATAATGAGAATAATGAGAATAACCGTGCTAGAACACTTAGAGACCACATGAATCCCACAAGAACAAGTGCACCATCATGCATAGTTTTTCCTCCTGATGCATCTCATTTTAATTTTAAACCAGGTATTATTCAACTTTTACCTTCTTTTCATGGTTTGGAATTGGAAAATCCATACTTGCATTTAAGGGAATTTGAGGAGGTCTGCAACACATATAATAATTTAAATTGTAGCATGAACACCATTAGATTAAAGCTTTTTCCTTTTTCATTAAAAGATAAAGCTAAAACATGGCTACAAAATTTAAGACCAGGATCCATTCGTGCTTGGGATGAAATGCAACAACAGTTTTTAAAGAAGTTTTTTCCATCTCATAGAACAAACTCTTTCAAGAGACAAATCACCACTTTCACTCAAAAACCAGGAGAAACATTTTACCAATGTTGGGATAGGTATCGAGACTTGCTTAGTACTTGCCCTCATCATGGTTTTGAAACATGGAGATTGGTTTCACATTTCTATGAAGGGTTAACACCTAAAGATAGGCAAATGGTTGAATTGATGTGCAATGGAACTTTTGAAGATAAAGACCCTGATGAAGCAATGGAGTACTTAGACTTGTTAGCTGAAAATGCTCAAAATTGGGACACCGCGGGTACTTGTGAGGCACCGAGTAAAACTCAACCTCATACATCTAGTGGAGGTATGTACAACCTTAGGGAAGATCATGACCTTCAAGCCAAGTTTGCATCTTTAGCTAGAAAAGTCGAGGCACTAGAATTGAAAAAGAGTGGTCAATTAAAATCTGTTGAAAACATTGTGTGTCAAATCTGTGAAACAAATGAACACTCAACCAACGATTGTCCAACCTTGCCTTCTTTTAAAGAATGTCTCCATGAACAAGCCCATGCTTTAAACAGTTTTCAAAGGGCCAACCACAACCCATACTCCCAAACATACAACCCTGGTTGGAGGAATCACCCAAATTTCAGTTGGAAGAGTGACAATGCACAAACTTCACAACCACCGTTTCAAGCACACCATAATTTCCAAAATTCTCATGGATATGCACCTCCTTATGCTCCACCTCCTAGAAGAAATCTTGAGGAAACATTGCATGCATTCATTGAAAAGCAAGAGACAATCAATACTCAACTTGCTCAAAACATGACAGATTTTAAAGATACTCTTGCTAAATTAACATCTGCTCTCAGTTTCCAAGAGAAAGGTAAGTTTCCATCTCAAACACAACAAAATCCCAAAGGGCAATACAATGCAAATGCAAGTAGTTCCGGAAGCCAACACATGGATCAAGTCAAATCAGTCACTACTCTGCGCAGTGGTAAGGTTATTGAAAAACCCTCTCTTGAACCTTATGAGAAAGATGATGAGTCAATCTCTGAGGGTAAGGAAGGGGTTGAATCTGAAAATTGCAAAGAAACGACTGATTCACCGCCAGCACTTCCATTTCCTCAAGCCATGACCAAACAAAGGAAAGTCAATCACAATTCTGAAATTTATGAAATTTTCAAACAGGTAAGGATCAATATACCTTTGCTGGATGCTATTAAACAGGTTCCTTCCTATCCTAAATTTTTGAAAGATCTATGCACTGTGAAGAGGAAACTGAATGTGAAAAAGAAAGCCTTTTTAGCTGAACAAGTAAGTGCTATTCTTCAGAACAATAATGCTTTGAAATATAAAGACCCTGGTTGTCCTACAATTTCTTGCTTTATTAGAGAACAAAAAATTGAAAGAGCCTTACTTGATCTGGGTGCTAGTGTGAATTTACTTCCATATTCAGTTTTTCAAAGTCTAAATATAGGTGAGTTAAAACCAACTTCTATATCTCTTTTACTTGCCGATAGATTTGTAAAAGTGCCTAGAGGAATAATTGAAGATGCGTTAGTACAAGTCGATAAATTCATTTATCCTGTGGATTTTATTGTCTTGGACACAGAACCTGTTGAAGCATGTAATTCATTTCCTGTTATTTTAGGATGTCCATTTCTTGCAACCTCTAACGCCTTGATTAATTGTAGGAATGGACTGATGAAGCTATCATTTGGAAACATGACATTGGAGATGAATATTTTCAACATTTGCAAGCAACCTGAAGATGATAATGATTTACAAGAAGTAGATCATATTGACGAATTAGTTTATGATCAACTTGAATCTACTTTAAGTAAAAATGAATTGGATGAATCTAAAGATTTGCAAATGATTTATTCTGAGGAAGAAATCACGGATGAAACAAGCACCGAAAATGTTGATGCGAATCTTTTGTCAATAGTGACAACAGATTCGACATCTAACATCACACCAATCGATGATTACTTTCCTAACAAATCCTTACTTTCTCTTAGTCCAATGCCTTGGTATGATAAAAATATCAATTTTCTTGCTTTAAGAGATTTGCCAGCTGATTGGAGTACACAAGACAAAGAAAAGTTTTTGAACGAAGTGCAGAGCTTTTATTGTGATGACCCTAACTTATTCAAATATTGTCCTGATCAAATATTTCAAAGATTCATTCCCAACAATGAGGTAAGTAATGTCATTAAACTTTGTCATTCTGAAGCATGTGAAAGTTATTTTTCGTCAAAAAAGACAGCTATAAAAATCTTTCAAAATGGATTTTATTGGCCCACCATGTTCAAGGACACGCATGCATTCTGCAAAACTTGTGAAAATTGTCAAAAAGTTGATACTGGTAAAAAAGTTTTGTTTTATAATTCTCAACTTTATGCATTTCCTAAAGAGCTAAGATCAAGATGGAGCAATCCTTATGGGGCTTGTGATATTGAGAATTCAATGAATGACAATGCTTTTAAGGAAAATGGATGTCGTTTGAAAGCTTACTTTGATAATTTTCCTAGTGAAAATGAATCAACTGGTTGGAATGATCTTGTAGATAAAGGTTGATTATTTTGTTTTTCTCACATTGTTTTTGCGTTTCTTTTTGAGTGATTTTTGCTAGTTTTTCTCACCCCGGTTAAATGGCAGATAACGGTACTCCGTGACTTCAGTCGGTTCTTTCAGTTTCCCACAATAACTGATATCTGTGTATATTGTGCAATTCTTTGAATCTCTCTTCCAATTCTCATTTGAAAATGGACACTAATCTTGAAAAATTGAAAAAGTATTTTCCCGCTCTGCATCAGAATGCGATTACAAAAATTTACCGTGCTAGATGTGCAAGATTGAGATTGTTAATGAATCATGGAATTCCTGAAGATATTCGCTGGTTGATTGAAGCAAAGGTCCAATTATCAGGTTAGTCCTCTAACTCCTTCATTTCACACATGCCTGGAACAGGTAAAAGCACTTTTGCAAAGAAACGTCGTGCAAAACGACTAGAAGTCTGTCATCGATGTGCTAGATAGACTTGTAATACACAATGTCGTTCTTTAGGAATGATATCTATAAACCGTGAAGATAAAATACAATTCATTAAGGATGACCTGAGTAAGGAGTCTTTAGATAATCTTCTATTGACTCTTGAGACACATCCTAGTGGAGATGTGTATAGTGCAATTCATGATTTATGGCCACTATTTCATAAAGAACATGATCGACTTAGTCTTGGGAACCTGACTAAAAAAGACCCTGTTTGCCAGTTTTTAAGAAAACTGGATGGGAAGCCTATCCCCGACCCATAGAGGGCATTTAAGTCGTTCTTGGACGTAAAACCAAGGGAAGATGTGAGCCACAATCACAACTACCTATACAAACACATGTTTTTTTTAAAAGTAAATAAATAAATAAATAAAGAGAGAGAGAGAGAGTGTGAGACTCCAGCTGGCCTACATATAGGTGTTATGATTGTCTTTTTAATTTCTCATCTATAAAACTCTCTTCCTTCCTTTCATTTATACTCAACCCATACATTCAACACTTACAGAAGTGTATAGAAATGGCAAGTTCCTCAAGTTCCTCAAGTCATCATATAAGAAATATTTGTGTTTTGGGTGGATCTAGTCCTGGGAAAGAAAAGGAGTTTTTAGAATCAGCAAATCATCTTGGTCAAGTGCTAGCTGAGAGAAAGATTCAGTTAGTGTATGGGGGAGGCAGTCTTGGGTTAATGGGAGGTGTGTCAATAGCTGCATTTTTAGGAGGTAGTCAAGTTTTGGGGGTTGTCCCCGAAGCTTTAGCACAAGGGGACATCATTGGAAAAATAATTGGAGAGGAACTTCAGGTCTCCACAATGTCGGCTCGAATAAATACAATGTTTAACCATGCTGATGCCTTCATTGCTTTACCAGGTGGTCTAGGTACATTAGAAGAGATCTTTCATATTTCCTCTTGGGCTCAACTGCACATTCACCATAAACTCATAGGTTTGTTAAATGTTAATGGTTATTATGATAAGTTGTTGTCTTTTCTTGATCATGCTGTGGAACAGGAATTTCTAACATCTTCTGCACGACAAATCATAATCTCTGCTGCTACTGCTGAACAATTAATTGACCAGCTACAATCCTTCATTCCTGTAATTGATCCTTCCATGAGTCGCATAAATTGGTCAACTAAGGAAAGCCGTAAAAAGCTTAGATTGGATTTGAGCCTTCATTTGTGAATTTTTGTGTCTTTTGGTTTTATTATTGTGTTTTGTTGTTTCTTATATTTGTTTCAGTGTGTTTCAGGTTTGTTAGTGTTCGTTATTTCAGGTGATATCTTCTATACTCTATCTTTCTCCCTTAGAACATTGAGGACAATGTCTCGTTTTGGTTGGGGGGAGAGGGTAGTAGTTGATAAAAAAAAAATTGTTTTCCATTTCATAAAGCACGTGCATAATTGTTGTTACTAGGATGGCAGAGTAAAGGAGCTCTTTTGTTAAAGTGACTCTTGAGACGCATCTTAGTAACCATTCTTAACAAGGTCTATTATAATACTTCTTGAAATATTCAGGCTTACAAACTCTCGCATTGTTATCACTTAATTCTGCTCATATACTTATTTAACATGTATTCTTAAACCTTAATTTACACACACACACACACACACACACACATGGGTTGCATATTGGATCACACACACTTTAACATATGATTGTGGGTTGCATATTGGATTATTACATTATTTATGTTCTTTTGTTAAAGGTAACGGGTTGCATATTGGATTATTACATTATTTATGTTCTTTTGTTAAAGGTAACAACTAAGGGAAATGGATTGTATATAATTAAAAAAAAAGAAAAAAAATAAATAAAAAAAGAAAAAAATGATGATAATAATAAAAATGTAGATAAGTTTGGTTTCGTAGCCTCCCTAACTTAAGCAATTAAGCCCGAAGAGGTGTTTTAACACCTAATACCCTAAAGTCAACTGACTTGAGAGCTATTGGCCCAACGCTTGTTACATGGGTTGAGGAGAAAAGCTTAAGGAAATCAAACATTGCACTATCTACATATCAGTATCTGCGACCCGACTTACTAAGCTCGTAGGGGTGTCTTAACACCTAATGCCCTAAGACCAACTGGTCTGGGAGTCATTAGCTGAAAGCTCGTTACATGGGTTAAAGATGCATGATGTTTTAAATTGTATGTATATATATTTTAAAAGAAAAAAAAAAAAAAAAAAGACAAAAATAGTAATCCCAACCCAAGGAAGTTAACCTTAAACATTAGAACAAAAATTTTGTTTTCTTCCAAGAAAAGCCCCATAATTATGTGTTGATACATTGAGCACAAAAGAAAGGTTTATTAATATCTTGTTAAGAGGTATTGAGCAGATATATAAATTTAATGAGAGTTTGTTTATCTGGATAGACTAATGGAAGTTAAATGATGAATACCTTGCTTTGTGAAATTTGCAAATTTGTTTTCTATTTTAACGCTTTGATTACTAGGGACTAGTAATAAGCTGGTTGGGGGGTGTGATTAGTACTTAAAAGTGCATTTTTATCATGGTTTTATATCATCATTTTGCACTTGAAGTATCAATAACTCCTTAACTAAAATATGTTTTATAATAATGTATCTAATAATATAAGATACCTATAATTTATGGTAAATGTCTATTTTTAATGCAGGCCTATCACATAAATGAAAGGATTGATTGATGACTTGAAGAACTTAAATTGCAAGGATAAAGAGATGGCCAAACTTAGAAAAGAGATGTCGGTGCAATCCAAACCGGAACACTGTTCGGTAATTGGGTCATATCTGGAGCTACAGATCTCAGATTTAGGTCCAATTTATATGGATGGAAAGGTAAGACATAGGCCTACAACTTTCATATGGAGCCCAAGATCTAAAAAGGCCATTATCAAGTCCAAATTGTAGCAACAACAAAGAAGCCCGAATCTGTCTTCCAGCCCGAGCACTATTCGGTATTTTGGCCATATCTGGAGTTCTAGAAGTCCAAATGAGCTGAAATTTTTACACAAGAAAGCTGAGACAATTGCCTACAACTTTCATGTTTACAACTGGCTCCAATTTTGACGTTATCAATGACGTTTTGGGCAGACAAGAGAAGATAAGGATTGTCACCAAGTCAAAAGTTGGTCACCCACTTATCAATTAGTCATCAAATCAATAGTTCCCATTTTTGGCCTATAAAAGGAGGCATTTGCCATGCATTTAGGCATCTTGATTTCCAGATCAAGATCATGCTCTTCCTTTCTCTCTTTGTATTTTTTATGCTTTGTTTTCATTAATATTAAGTTTATGCCTTTCATTTCCTTTCCTTTACTTAGTTAACTTTTATGTTCTTATTTTGTTTATCTATTTTGCTTTCTTTCATTATGTCTAGCTAAGTTAATTATGTCAAGGTGAAAAGGTTACACTAATGGTGTAAGAATAAGTATAATGTAAACTTAATATGGACTTTAATGTTTGATACTAACATGTTTTATATTTGCTATCTTGTTCACTCTTTAATACTTTGCTTGTTAAATGACTAATCTTGATTTATGTTGTATAACACTTGGTACAACAAATGCTTGGCACTTTCATAGCCCATAATGTATGGTATAACCGACACCTGAGCTATGAAAGGAACTTGATTTGTTGTTAACATAAGTTATAATCATGAATGCTTGACGAGATTTACAAGTATTAGCATTAATTGAATAAGATGACTAATGTAATCATGTTAACAATATATAATCTGATTGGAACCTCCTTTGTGTGTGGTTTCCAATTCAATAATAAGAGTTTATACTATACTTGTTTGATATACCATTAGTGGAACCTCTAACCTTGACATTTGTTATTATCATTGTTTAATCGTTACATTAATATTCCATCTCAAAGTTCTCATCATCTTCTTCTTCTTCTCTTTCTTTATTATTATTATTATTACTACTACTACTACTACTACTACTACTACTACTACTACTACTACTACTACTACTACTACTACTACTACTACTACTACTACTACTACTACTACTACTACTACTACTACTACTACTACTACTACTACTACTACTACTACTACTACTACTACTACTACTACTACTACTACTACTACTACTACTA
>NW_011500212.1:244090-263501 GCF_000495115.2 Populus euphratica
TAATAATAATAATAATAATAATAATAAAGAAAAAGAAGGAGAAGAAGAAGAAGAAGATGAGAACTTTGAGATGGAATATTAATGTAACGATTAAACAATGATAATAACAAATGTCAAGGTTAGAGGTTCCACTAATGGTATATCAAACAAGTATAGTATAAACTCTTATTATTGAATTGGAAACCACACACAAAGGAGGTTCCAATCAGATTATATATTGTTAACATGATTACATTAGTCATCTTATTCAATTAATGCTAATACTTGTAAATCTCGTCAAGCATTCATGATTATAACTTATGTTAACAATAAATCAAGTTCCTTTCATAGCTCAGGTGTCGGTTATACCATACATTATGGGCTATGAAAGTGCCAAGCATTTGTTGTACCAAGTGTTATACAACATAAATCAAGATTTGTCATTTAACAAGCAAAGTATTAAAGAGTGAACAAGATAACAAATATAAAACATGTTAGTATCAAACATTAAAGTTCATATTAAGTTTACATTATACTTATTCTTACACCATTAGTGTAACCTTTTCACCTTGACATAATTAACTTAGCTAGACATAATGAAAGAAAGCAAAATAGATAAACAAAATAAGAACATAAAAGTTAACTAAGTAAAGGAAAGGAAATGAAAGGCATAAACTTAATATTAATGAAAACAAAGCATAAAAAATACAAAGAGAGAAAGGAAGAGCATGATCTTGATCTGGAAACCAAGATGCCTAAATTCATGGCAAATGCCTCCTTTTATAGGCCAAAATTGGGAACTATTGATTTGATGACTAATTGATAAGTGGGTGGCCAACTTTTGACTTGGTGACAATCCTTATCTTCTCTTG
Source organism: Populus euphratica (assembly GCF_000495115.2). Taxonomy (NCBI): domain Eukaryota; kingdom Viridiplantae; phylum Streptophyta; class Magnoliopsida; order Malpighiales; family Salicaceae; genus Populus; species Populus euphratica. Next base: position 244,942 of record NW_011500212.1, read on the forward strand.
TCTGCCCAAAACGTCATTGATAACGTCAAAATTGGAGCCAGTTGTAAACATGAAAGTTGTAGGCAATTGTCTCAGCTTTCTTGTGTAAAACATTCAGCTCATTTGGACTTCTAGAACTCCAGATATGGCCAAAATACCGAACAGTGCTCGGGCTGGAAGACAGATTCGGGCTTCTTTGTTGTTGCTACAATTTGGACTTGATAATGGCCTTTTTAGATCTTGGGCTCCATATGAAAGTTGTAGGCCTATGTCTTACCTTTCCATCAATATAAAGTAGACCTAAATCTGAGATTTATAGCTCCAGATATGACCCAATTACTGAATAGTGTTTCGGTTTGGATTGCACCGACATCTCTTTTCTAAGTTTGGCCATCTGTTTGTCCTTTCAATTTCAATTCTTAAATTCATCAATCAATCCTTTCATTCATGTGATAGGCCTGAATTTAAAATGAACATTTACCACAAATCAAAGGTATCTTATATTATTAGATATGTTATTATAAAACATGCTTTAGTTAAGGAGTTATTGATACTTCAAGTGCAAAATCATGATATAAAACCTTGATAAAAATGCACTTTTAAGTACTAATCACAGCTCCCAACCAGCTTATTACTTGTCCCTAATAATCAAAGCGTTAAAATAGAAAAATACTTTGTAAATTCCACAAAGCAAGGTATTCATCATTCAACTTCTATTAATCTATCCAGATAAACAAATTCTCATTAAATTTATATATCTGCTCAATACCTCTTAACAAGATATTAATAAACCTTTCTTTTGTGCTCAATATATCAACACATAGTTATGGGGCTTTTCTGGTAAGAAAACAAAATTTTTGTTTTAATGTTTAAGGTTAACTTCCTTGGATTGGGATTATTATTTTTTTTCTTATTTTTTTAATATATATACATGTAACTTAAAACACCATGCATCTTTAACCCATGTAACGAGCTTTCGGCTAATGACTCACAAACCAGTTGGTCTTAGGGAATTAGGTGTTGAAACACCCCTACGAGCTTAGTAACTCGAGTCGTAGATACTGATACGTAGATAGTGCAATGTTTCATTCCCTTAAGCTTTTCTCCTCAACCCATGTAACAAGCGTTGGGCCAATAGCTCCCACGTTAATTGACTTTAGGGTATTAGGTGTTAAAACACCCCTTCGGGCTTAATTGCTTAGGTTAGGGAGGCTATGAAACCAAACTTATCTACATTTTTATTATCATCATTTATTTTTTCTTGCTCTTTTTTTTTTCAAATTATATAGTATCCCTTTCCTTTAGTTGTTACCTTTAACAAAAGAACATAAATAATGTAATAATCCAATGTGCATCCCACAATCATATGTTAAAGTGTGTGTGGGTAAATTAAGATTTAAGAATACATGTTAAATGAGTATATGAGTAGAATTAAGTGATAGTAATGTGAGAGTTTGTAAACCTGAATATTTCAAGAAGTATTATGATAGACCTTATTAAGAATGGTTATTAAGATGCGTCTCAAGAGTCATAAAAAGATCTCCTTTACTCTGCCATCATAGTAACAATAATTTTGCACATATTTTATGGAATAGAAAACACAGTTATTTTTTTTTTAGCTACTACCCTCTCCTCCCAACCAAAACGAGACATTGTCCTCAATGTTCTAAGGTAGAAAGATAGAGTATAGAAGATATCACCTGAAATAACGAACACCGACAAACCTGCATAACAAACACTAATAAACCTGAAACACACTGAAATAAATATAAAAACAACAAAACATAATAATAAAACCAAAAGACACAAAGATTCACAAATAAAGACTCAAATCTAATCTAAGCTTTTTACGGCTTTTCTTAGATGACCGGTTTATGCGACTCATGGAGGGATCAATTACAGGAATGAAAGATTGTAGTTGGTCAATCAATTGTTCAGCAGTAGCAGCAGAGATTATGATTTGTGGTGCAAAAGATGTTAGAAATTCCTGTTCCACAGCATAATCAAGAAAAGACAACAAGTTATCATAATAACCATTAACATTTAACAAACCTATGGGTTTATAGTGAATATGCAGTTGGGATTAAGAGAAAATATGAAAGATCTTTTTCAATGTACTTAGACCACCTGGTAAAGCAATGAAGACATCAGCATGGTTAAACATTGCATTCATTCGAGCCTACATTGTGGAGACCTGAAGTTTCTCTCCAATTGTTTTTCCAATGATGTCCCCTTGTGCTAAAGCTTCGGGGATGACCCTCAAAACTTGACTACCTCCTAAAAATACAGCTATTGACACACCTCCCTTTAATCCCAGACTGCCTCCCCCATACACTAAATGAATCTTTCTCTCAGCTAACACCTGACCAAGATGATTTGCTGAGTTTAAAAACTCCTTTTTTTTCCCAAGGCTAGATCCACCGAAAACACAAATACTTTTTATTTGATGACTTGAGGAACTTGCATTTTTACACACTTCTATAGTTGATGAATGTATGGGTTGAGTGGAAATGAAGGGAAGGAAGATAGGATTTTATAGATGAGAAATTAAAAGGGCAATCATACCACCTATGTGTAGGCCAGCTGGAGTCTCACACTCTCTCTATCTCTTTTTATTTATTTATTTATTTTTGAAAAAGCATGTGAATGTACAGGTAGTTGTGATTATGGCTCACATCTTCCCTTAGTTTTACATCCAAGAACGGCTTAAACACCATTTATGGGTCGGGGATAGACTTCCCATCCAGTTTTTTTAAAAACTAGCAAACAAGATCTTTTTTAGTCAGATTCTCAAGACTAAGTCGATCATGTTCTTTATGAAAATGGGGCCATAAATCATGAATTGCACGATGCACATCTCCACTATAATGCGTCTCAAGAGTTAATAGAAGATTATCTAAAGACTCCTTACTTAGGCCATCCTTAATGAACTGTATTTTATCTTTACGGTTAATAGATACCATTCCTAAAGAACGATATTGTGCATTACAAGTCCATCTGGCACATCGATGATAGATTTAATAGGATACAATAAGGCTTACCACACTGGATTAAAACCCAAATCCATTTGAGCACTTAAAATAATTTGCCCTTCTATCTTGTTGTGCCACGTCATCGGGTGTACCAAAGACTCGGTGCACCACGCCACACCAGAACAAAGCTCAGCCCATCCGGATCGTCTAATCAACTTGCAGATCAAGCCAATCACAGCCGCAGGATCAGTTCATCGACGATCCAACGGTTCACAGCCTTCAGAGGCACTGGAACACCATGCTCGTGTTCACACCGTAGCAACATCTCGGAGTCTCTCTTTCCTCTCGTCGGTGATTCTCTCTCTCTTATCCGATCTCCCATTTTCGACCGTTTTAAGCCTCCAAATCATCACAGAAAGGTGAATTGCCCCCTCTGAAGCAAAAAACCGGCCGTTGTACACGTTATTGCCGTCTCATTTGGCCAAAAAAGGTCGCGATTGTCATCGGCCACTCGAAGATTCAAACCGACGATTCTCCCTATCAGCCATCAACGGAAGTCGAAACCATCGTCATCAGAATATTCTCCCTTAGATCTACCAGAATCAACCATCTGTTTGTCGGAATCTCGCCGGGAAATTTTGCCACCTCCAACAGTTCCCTCGCGTGAATCACACGCGCCGCCAGTGGCATTTTCATAAATTTAAGAGAAATTCAAGGGTATTTCAGTCCCTTACCTATACAGTGGCACTCAGGTAATTTTTTATGATTTTTTATGGTATTTTTGATATTTTTATAAAACCATGTCATCGTTCGTGGGTTCAGAACCAGATTTTATCATGTAAAAAAAATAAAAAAACCAAAAATAAATATAAAAGAAATAACGACGAGGGTCCAACACCCATTTTATCATGTCATCGTTTATGGGTTCAGAACCGATTCTCAAGTATGGATATACCCATTTCTTAATGATATCAAAATAATTTTTGTTTTATAAATAAATATTATTTGTCGACACGTCTCTTTTATTTACAGAAAAGGATCGATGTCAAAAATTTAAATACCAAATATGGATTATGTCCATTATTTCTTTTGGTAACCCAAACGTAATCCTCCTTTTTAAGGACAAACATCAATATTTTAGACGAGTCTCCTATTTTTTAGGGACTGATGTCATTTTTGAAGTGTCTCTTATGAATATTGTTTGTCGACACATCTCTTTTATTTACAGAAAAGAATCGATGTCAAAAGTTTAAATACCAGATATGGATTATGTCCATTATTTTTTTTTAGTAAATCAGATGTAACTCTCCTTTTTAGGGACAAACATCGATATTTTAGACAAGTCTCCTAGTTTTAGGGACTGATGTCATTTTTAACGTGTCTCCTATTTTTAGGGACCGACGTTAACCATTTTTTTTTTTTTAAATTTTTGTAAATAAGCTCAAAATATAATAGCATTTGAATCAAATAAAAAACACACAAGTAAGGGTAACTTTTCTCTGAAAGGATGTTTTAAGGGTGGTGTCTACCTTCCCTTAATCATAACTAACCCAGTACCTGAATCTCTAGGACCAGTGTCTAATTTTGGATTTCTAATTCCCTTAAATTACTAGATGGTGACTCCAATAAAAATCTTTATGCCCCCCAATCAAGAAAAAAACTTATTCTTTTTGTTAAATAAACAAAAAAAGAGTGGAGCTGTTACCCGACGTCGTGTAGTGATAGAATGACAACTCCACGACAGAATGGCGACTCCACTAGGGATTTAGGGTTGAACCAACTGCTTGTGTTTGCTTTTTCATATGCTCTTTCTTATTGCTATTTATTTTTGGCATTTATTTTATTTACATTATTTATTACTGTAATTCTTTTCAATTTTCCATATTGCCACATGCATGCATGTTATTTATTTGTGTATTCACACACTTCACGGTGAACCCATAAAAGCTCTGGACCCGAGCTTGTCCTTTTTAAGATTAGAAAAGAAAGATTCAAGTGGAAAGTGTGACTTATGTCCACTGATGCTCATTTAAACTTTCACTTGGATTGTAACTTACCCTATGCAACGAGTATTGTGGAATTTTTTCCCATACTCATGTTGCATAAGGTTAAGAGGCTGATTCCTTCACGAGTAATTTGGGCAATCTAAGAACCACATAATTTTTTTAGAGATAGACTAAACTGAGCCAAACCTTATCAGTTAAATCCTATCATATAGGATATACCCTTTAAGACACAAACAAATGTCAATGTATTAACATACATTTTTATATACATTCCATATTCTCATTATATCTCCACCGATCCTTATTGGAAGTATGAGATGGAAAAAACCAATACTATTGAGGAATTTTTAACCAGATCAGAATTGAGCCAACATGATGAAGGGGATTGTTTGCCATCAGAATTTGAGCCTCAATTACCAGCACACGTTAAATTAGATGACATACCACTTGGTACAGTACAACTACTAGATTGTTGGGAAAGGTTATCTGTTTATGATCAGATCGATTTTCAGAAATAATATGGGGATTTGTCACATTTACTAAAAATTAGGGTCTAATGATTAGTACTTAAAAGTGTATTTTTATCAAGGTTTTATATCATCATTTTGCACTTGAAGTATCAATAACTCCTTAACTAAAGCATGTTTTATAATAATATATCTAATAATATAAGATGCCTTTAATTTGTGGTAAATGTTCATTTTACAAGCAGGCCTATCACATAAATGAAAAGATTAATTGATGAATTTAAGAACTGAAATTAAAAGGATAAAGAGATGGCCAAACTTAGAAAAGAGATGTCGGTGCAATCCAAACCAGAACACTGTTTGGTAATTGGGTCATATCTAGAGCTGTAGATCTCAAATTTAGGTCTACTTTATATGGATGGAAAGGTAAGACATAGGCCTACAAGTTTCATATGGAGCTCAAGATCTAAAAAGACCATTTTCAAGTCCAAATTGTAGCAACAACAAAGAAGTCTGAATCAATCTTCTAACCCGAGCATTGTTTAGGGTTTGGCCTATATCTGGAGTTTTAGAAGTGAAAATAAGCTGAATTTTTTACACAACAAAGATCAGATGATTTCCTACAACTTTTATGTTTTCAAGTGGCTCTAATTTTAATGTTATCAATGATGTTTTGGGCAGAAAAGAGAAGATAAAGATTATCACCAAGTCAAGAGTTGGCTACCTACTCATCAATTAGTCATCAAATCAATAGTTCCCAATTTTGGCCTATAAAAGGAGGCATTTGCCATGCATTTAGGCATCTTGATTTCCAGATCAAGATCATGCTCTTCCTTTCTCTCTTTGTATTATTTAGGCATCTTAGTTTCGAGATCAAGATCATGCTCTTGCTTTCTGTGGTTATCATTTGTTGTTGTTATTATTGTTGTTATTATATTATTGTTATTTATAATTTGTATAATTAACCTCTCTATGGTTCGATCCTAGTCTTGTCGGGTTATTTATTACTTCAACACTCCTACATTTGGGAGAAGACATCAACCTTTTAGTCATATCAAGTTTTTGGCGTCGTTGCCGGGGAGGTAAGTTCTTGTAAAAATTATAGCATTTATTTTATTTTCTCTTTTCACTTTTCTTGTATATAACTTTGTTTCTTTGTTCTTGTTTCTTCTTCTTCCTTTTATTCTATTCCTACACGTGCATGAGAGTGTGGTCACGTACATGAAGTGGTAGACTTTGTAGGGTATCCTCATCATTTTTAGAAAATATGACCGAAGAAGATAATCAATCACTTTATAATGAGAATAATGAGAAAAACCGTGCTAGAACACTTAAAGACCACATGAATCCTACAAGAACAAGTACACCATCATGCATAGTTTTTCCTTTTGATGCATCTCATTTTAATTTTAAGCCAAGCATTATTCAACTTTTACCTTCTTTTCATGGCTTAAAATTGGAAAATCCATACTTGCATTTAAGGGAATTTGAGGAGGTTTGCAACATATATAATAATTCAAATTGTAGCATGAACACAATTAGATTAAAACTTTTTTATTTTTCATTAAAAGATAAAGATAAAACATGGCTACAAAATTTGAGACCAGGATCCATTCGTGCTTGGGATGAAATGCAACAACAGTTTTTAAAGAAGTTTTTTCCATCTCACAAAATAAACTCTTTCAAAAGACAAATCACCACTTTCACTCAAAAACCAGGAGAAATATTTTACCAATGTTGGGATAGGTATCGAGACTTGCTTAATACTTGCCCTCATCATGGTTTTGAAACATGGAGAATGGTTTCACATTTTTATGAAGGGTTAACACGTAGAGATAGACAAATGGTTCAATTGATGTGTAATGAAACTTTTGAAGATAAAGACCCCGATGAAGCAATGAAGTACTTAGATTTGTTAGCTGAAAATGCTCAAAATTGGGACACCGCGGGTACTTATAAGGCATCGAGTAAAACTCAACCTCATACATCTAGTGGAGGTATGTACAACCTTAGGGAAGATCATGACCTTCAAGCCAAGTTTGCATATTTAGCTAAAAAAGTCGAGGCACTAGAATTGAAAAATAGTGGTAAATTAAAATCTATTGAAAACATTGTGTGTCAAATATGTGAAACAAATGAACACTTAACCAATAATTGTCTAACCTTGCTTTCTTTTAAGGAATGTCTCCATGAACAAGCCCATGCTTTAAACAGTTTCCAAAGGGCCAACTACAACCCATACTCCTAAACATACAACCCTGGTTGGAGAAATCACTCAAATTTCAGTTGGAAGAGTAATAATAACAATGTACAAACTTCACAACCACCGTTTCAAGCACACCACAATTTCCAAAATTCTCATGGATATGTACCTTCTTATACCCCACCTCCTAGAAGAAATCTTGAGGAAATATTGCATGCATTCATTGAAAAGCAAGAGACAATCAATACTCAACTTGCTCAAAACATGACAGATTTTAAAGATACTCTTGCAAAATTAACATCTGCTCTCAGTTTTCAAGAGAAAGGTAAGTTTCCATCTCAACTGTAACAAAATCCCAAGGGGCAATACAATGCAAATGGAAGTAGTTCCGGAAACCAACACATGGATCAAGTCAAATCAGTCACTACTCTTCGCAGTGGTAAGGTTATTGAAAAACCCACTTTGAACCTTATGAGAAAGATGATGAGTCAATCTCTAAGGGTAAGGAAGGGGTTAAATTTGAAAATTACAAAGAAATAACTAATTCCCCGCCAGCACTTCCATTTCTTCATGCCATGACCAAACAAAGGAAAGTCAATCACAACTCTGAAATTTTTGAAACTTTCAAATAGGTAAGATATATGCAGTGTGAAGAGGAAATTGAATGTGAAAAAGAAAGCCCTTTTGGCCGAACAAGTAAGTGCCATTCTTCAGAACAATAATGCTTTAAAATATAAAGACCCTGGTTGTCCTACAATTTCTTGCTTTATTGGAGAACATAAAATTGAAAGAGCCTTACTTGATCTTGGAGCCAGTGTGAATTTACTTTCATATTTAGTTTTTCTAAGTCTCAATCTAGGTGAGTTAAAACCAACTTCTGTAACTCTTTTACTTCCGATAGATCTAAAAAAGTGCCTAGAGGAATAGTCGAAGATGTGTTAGTACAAGTTGACAAATTCATTTATCCTGTGGATTTTGTTATCTTAGACACAGAACCTGTTTAAGCATGTAATTCATTTCCTGTTATTTTAGGACGTTTGTTTCTTGCAACTTCTAACGCATTGATTAATTGTAGGAATGGACTGATGAAGCTATCATTTGGAAACATGATGTTGGAGATGAATATTTTCAACATTTGCAAGCAACCTTGAGATGATAATGATTTAGAAGAAGTAGATCATATTGACGAATTAGTTTATGATTAACTTGAATCTACTTTAAGGAAATGAAAAGCATAAACTTGATATTAATGAAAGCAAAGCATTAATATTACAAAAAATACAAAGAGAGAAAGCAAACGTATAATCTTGATCTGGAAACCAAGATGCCTAAATGCATGGCAAATGCCTCCTTTTATAGGTCAAAATTGGGAACTATTGATTTGATGACTTATTGATGAGTGGGTGGCCAACTCTTGACTTGGTGACAATCCTTATCTTCTCTTGTGTGCCCAAAACGTCATTGATAACGTCATAATTGGAGCCACTTGAAACATGATAGTTGTAGAAAATTATCTCAGCTTTCTTGCGTAAAAAATTCAGCTCATTTGGACTTCTAAAACTCCAAATATAGGCCGAATATTGAACAGTGCTCAGGCTGGAAGACATATTTGGACTTCTTTGTTGTTGCAACAATTTGGACTTGAAAATGGCCTTTTTAGATCTTGGGCTCCATATAAAAGTTGTAGGCCTATGTCTTACCTTTCCATCCATATAAATTGGACCTGAATCTGAGATCTACAGCTCCAGATATGACCTAATTACCGAACAGTGTTCTGGTATGGACTACACCAGCATCTCTTTTCTAAGTTTGACCATATCTTTGTCCTTTCAATTTCAATTCTTAAATTCATCAATCAATCCTTTTATTTATGTGATAGTCCTGCATTTAAAATAAACATTTACCACAAATTAAAGGTATCTTATATTATTAGATATATTATTATAAAACATGCTTTAGTTAAAGAGTTATTGATATTTTAAGTACAAAATGATGATATAAAACCTTGATAAAAATGCACTTTTAAGTACTAATCACACCCTTCAACCAGCTTATTACTAGTCCCTAGTAATCAAAATGCTAAAATAGAAAAACAATTTACAAATTCCACAAAGCAAGGTATTCATCATTCAACTTCCATTAATCTATCTAGATAAACCAACTCTCATTAAATTTATATATCTGCTCAATACCTCTTAACAACATATTAATAAACCTTTCTTTTGTGCTCAATATATCAACACATAATTATGGGGCTTTTCTTAATATTGAGCACAAAAAAAGGTTTATTAATATCTTGTTAAGAGGTATTGAGCATATATATAAATTTAATGAGAGTTTGTTAATCTGGATAGATTAATGGAAGTTGAATGATGAATACCTTACTTTGTGGAATTTACAAATTGTTTTTCTATTTTAACGCTTTGATTACTAGGGACTAGTAATAAGCTGGTTGAGCGGTGTGATTAGTACTTAAAAGTACATTTTTATCAAGTTTTTATATCATCATTGTGCACTTGAAGTATCAATAACTCCTTAACTAAAACATGTTTTATAATAACGTATCTAATAATATAAGATACCTTTAATTTATGGTAAATGTTCATTTTAAATGCAGGTCGATCACATAAATGAAAGGATTGATTGATGAATTTAAGAATTGAAATTGAAAGGACAAAGAGATGGCCAAACTTAGAAAAGAGATGTTGGTGCAGTCTATACCAGAACACTATTCGGTAATTGGGTCATATCTAGAGCTGTAGATCTCAAATTTAGGTCCAATTTATATGGATGGAAAGGTAAGATATAGGCCTGCAACTTTCATATGGAGCACAAGATCTAAAAAGGCCATTTTCAAGTCCAAATTATAGCAACAACAAAGAAGTCTGAATTTGTCTTCTAGCCCGAGCATTGTTCAGGGTTTGGCCCATATCTGGAGTTTTAGAAGTTGAAATGAGCTGAATTGTTTACACAAGAAAGATCAGATGATTTCTTACAACTTTTATGTTTTCAAGTGGCTTCAATTTTAACGTTATCAATGATGTTTTGGGTAGAAAATAGAAGATAAGAATTGTCACCAAGTCAAGAGTTGACCACCTACTCATCAATTAGTCATCAAATCAATATTTCCCAATTTTGACCTATAAAAGGAGGCATTTGCCATGTATTTAGGCATCTTGGTTTCTAGATCAAGATCATGCTCTTGCTTTCTCTCTTTGTATTTTTTGTAATATTAATGCTTTGCTTTCATTAATATCAAGTTTATGCTTTTCATTTCCTTTCATTTACTTAGTTAACTTTTGTCTTATTTATGTTCTTATTTTATTTATTTATTTTTCTTTCTTTCATTATGTTTAACTAAGTTTATTATGTCAAGGTGAAAAAGTTACACTAATGGTGTAAGAATAAGTATAGTGTAAACTTAATATGGACTTTAATGTTTGATACTAACATGTTTTGTATTTGTTATCTTGTTCACTCTTTAATACTTTGCTTGTTAAATGACTAAACTTGATTTATGTTATATAACACTTGGTACAACAAATGCTTGACACTTTCATAGTCTATACTGTATGGTATAACCGACACCTGAGCTATGAAAGGAACTTGATTTGTTGTTAACATAAGTTATAATCATGAATGCTTGACGAGATTTACAAGTATTAGCATTAATCGAATAAGATGACTAATGTAATCATGTTGACAATCTATATTCTGATTGGAACATCCTTTATGTGTGGTTTTCAATTGAGTAATAAGAGTTTATACTATATTTGTTTGACATACCATTAGTGGAACCTCTAACCTTGACATTTGTTATTATCATTGTTTAATCCTTACATTAATCTTTCATCTCAAAGTTCTTATCTTTTTCTTCTTCTTCTCCTTCTTTTTCTTTATTATTATTATTACTGTTATAATTAGTATTACTACTATTACTACTACTACTATTATTATTTTAACTATTATTATTATTGTTATTATTGTTATTGTTATTACTACTATTATTGTTGTTGTTGTTATTATTATTGTTATTGTATTATTGTTATTTATAATTTATACAATTAACCTCCCTGTGGTTCCACCTCGGTCTAGCCGGGTTATTTATTACTTTGACACTCCTACACTTGGGAGAAGACATCAATATTTTAGTCGTGTCATTCAACATGTTTGTTTTCAGGCCATGATAGGTTTTTGGGATCTAGAATATCGGTGCTTCACTTTTGATACTATGGATATGACTCCTACTGTCGAGGAGTATGAATCCCTGCTAAATTGTCCCAAGTCAGAAGAGGTGTACTTTTACACACCTATAGAGCATGCATTTTCTAACTTTGCTTGGATTACCCAAATAGACTATCAACTAGCAAAATCACATACAACTAAACGAGAAAATAGCTAAGGTTGGTTTTGGAATGAACTAGAAGCCATATTCAAGAGGAGATTACATGATGAAAGCAATGAAATTCGATTGAGAATTTTGGCCTTGGGCATATATGGTTTGGTTCTTTTCCCATTTGCCGAGGGAATGATCGATTTTGAGGCTGTTAATGTATTTAAAAATGTGGTGACCTTTAAAATTAATCTTGCTACAACAATATTGGCAGAAACTCTCGCATCCTTGAATTATTATAGAAAAGCCAGAAAGGGTCATTTAAGATGTTTCTTACAGCTGTTGTTTGTTTGAATTGTGAGTCATATGATTGAGGGGAAGATTTCAGGTTTGGTTGGTACCCCATGGCATCTTTATTATAAATTGGAGAATTTTGCTGAAAAACATTTGCACGAAGTAGGAAGAACTACATGGGAATCAATGTTTCTAAGTCTAAGTAAATCTCAATTTCATTGAAGGAGTCAATATTTTTACTTCAAATCTTATCTGGCATACTATGGTGAGTACCCATAGGTTCCATTGATAGGAGCCTGCTGTTGTATTAGTTATTGTCTCAATATGGTTTTACGACAGTTTGGATTTGAGTAGTTTATTCCAAAGACTACCGAACTGGCAACATTTTATGAAGATTTCAAGATCTCGAAGAAATTATTAGAGTCAGTGAAGAAGGCATGGAAATATCCTGGTAGGGTTACTTTTGCTAAGAGAGTAGAAGGAAAAACAACTAAAGGATATCCAATATGGCAAAAGAAGAGAGGGAAAGGATACAAAGTTCCTCTTTTTGAAGGGCCATCCAGGTCTTTGATTTAGTCTGCTGAAGACATACACGAAGAAGTTCGTGCCCAACAAGAATCTTATAACCTAGGTTTGAATGCTGAAGTGGAAGAGTTAGGGGCTAAAAAAAGAAAGTTAGCATCTAATTTAGCCATTTGAGAAAAAGCTTTGGCCATCACAAAACAGGAAAAGAATGACTTGTCAGCTCCGTTACAACATCAACAACTTGAGTTCCAGCAACTACAAGAAAAATATGTACTTCTATCAGAAGATAAGAGGAAGCGAGATGTCAACATAAAGAGATGGGTTAAAAAAGCATCAAAAACTGAGGAGATGGCATTAAAGTTGAAAGAGGCAAATAAATCACTTCAGAGGCAAATAAATCACTTTAGGAACAGTGTCAAAATCAAGATACAGTAATTGCCAATTTAGATGAGCAGGTGGACCATTTGCTTTCTATTGAGCAAACCTTGTCATCAGAAAAAGAAAATGCAGAAAAAGAAGCAGAATGTTGGGCTTCTGAAGCTATGCGCTATCTTGTACAAGTAGATGATGCCAAGAATTATGCTTTAAGATTAAGAGGCATAGCCCAACAAATAGCAGATGGTGAGCCAATGACTAGAAATGAATTCCATCAGTTTTTTGGGTTGATCAGAGATGGAATTAATGAGATCGTAGCATATGACAGTCCAAGGCTTTGGAAAGATTAACTTGTTATGATTCTAATGTTGTAAATCTATAAAAGACAATTTCATCATCTTTTCATTATGAGAAATGTTTATTTTGATCTTGATTTATGACATCAAATTTCTTCCCTAAATCAGTTCAAGTTCTTGTAGTTTTGGAGTCCTCGGTGAGAACTTTCTTAAGAGAATTTGATTTGGTCTGTTCCCATAAGTTAAAGGAAAACCTGAAACAAATAACAAGCATGCATCATCCATATGGCATTTTGCAACCATTTATGCATTCATTCAGGTTGAAATATAGGTCCCCCAAAAGACCATAAAATTCATTACACTCGATTACGAAGGAAGATAATGGAGAACGAAGAAAGAGCACATTTAGAGGCTCACTATCAAAGGGAGTTGGAGAGCATGAAAAATGATATTGCACAACTTACAAGTCTACTCGAGCAGACCCTGGTATCCAAGTCCGGAGAGGATACCTTTACTCAGCTAGCAGTTGCAACTCCATCTATATCTACGCCAACAACTCTTTTGGTATTCACTTCTCAAAATTTAGGGGCAAATCCCTCTTCATTTGAACAACAGTTCATTACCAATGTTCCACCAGCATAAGTGCTGATTGTAAACTTGACAACTGATGACTCACATAGGATGAGGTTCTCTAAACATGTTGATTATGATAAATTGACCGCTTTGGAAGAAAGATTAAGGGCGGTCGAAGGGGCAGACTTATATGATCCCATTCATGTTGCAGAGATGTGTTTAGTCCCAAATGTAGCTGTACCCAAAGAATTTAGGGTACCAGAATTTATCAAGTATATTAGAACTAAATGCCCAGTCACTCATCTTAAATCTTATTGTAATAAGATGATAGAAGTGGTGAATGATGAGAAACTTCTCATCCATTTCTTTCAAGATAGTCTTTCTGGATCAACGCTAAGCTGGTATACAAGGTTAGATAATAAAAAGATCAGAAAGTGGAAAGATTTGGTAAAAGCTTTTGTGGAGCAATATAAATTCAATATGGAGGTAACCCTGGATAGGTCAAGCTTGTTAGTCATGGAGAAGGGCAATAAAGAGACTGTAAGAGAATACGCTTTGAAATGGTGTGAAAACGCATCTCATGTGCAACCCTCTTTGTTAGAAAAAGAAATGGTCTCTCTGTTTTCCAACACTTTTAAATCTCCTTACTTTGAACACCTAGTGGGTAGTTTAGCTCAGCATTTCTATGATGCTGTAACTATCACTGAGAGAATAGAACAAGCAATAAGAATAGAGAGAATGTTAGAGCCTACTAAGAAAAAAAGGCTTTACTAGGAAAAAGAAGGATTCCAAGGTGAACAATATGGAAGGAGGGTACAAGGGTAAGGAAAAAAATTACCATCATTATAACTTTCAAATACCTACCCAACAAGTTGCAAGTGTAAACTTCACTAAACCTTTCCCTACCAACCAACAAAACCAACCAAATGACCAATAAAGTAATCAGATTGTTAATCCTCCAAGAAGGAATTTTCAAAAAACCCAAGAACGATTGCCACCATTACCACTTCCCTTGGGAGAAATGTACTCGAAGTTGTTGAGTATTGAGCAAGTGGCCCCTATTCCCTTAACCCTACTACAACCTCCACACCCAAATTAGTATAAGCCTGATTTGACATGGAGTATCATGCTAGCATTGCTGGGCATAACATTGAAAGCTATAACGCATTTAAAAATAAGCTTCTGCAATTGATAAAAGTTAGATAGATAACTTTTGATGATGCACCAAATGTGAATTCCAACCCTTTACTCAATCATGCTACAAGCAGTGGAGGGGTGAATGCTGTAGGAGTAGAGGGTAAGAAGAAAAGAGCTTTGAAGGTTTCCATGGAAAAACTGTGTGGTATGATTGTACAGTTTGGATATTTATCTGAGTTTGAACCAGTAATGAATGGAAATAATTACTGTAAGTTTCATGGTAAGGTGGGACATCACATTGATGATTGTGAAGAATTTCACCAAGAAGTGAAAATGATACTGATTTTCGGCATGATACGGATAGAAAGTGAAGAAGAGAGCAGTGAAGTTGGGATGATAGGCTGTCAGGAGAAAAAAAATAGAGGTTTGTAGACTCCAACCAACTGTGGGTGGCCCAAAACTAATCTTAACCAAGCCTGTATGCACAAATAATGGAAGTTATGGCACAATGCCTTACAATTATGGGTATTCTTTCAACATTAAGAGTCCTACTCCTATCTTTCATACTGAAATTGATGGTTTAACTCGAAGTGGTCGGTGTTTTATACCAGAAGAATTAGAGAGGCAGAGGAAGCTAAAGGAAAAGAAATAGTTGATGCTTTTAAAGATATGGAAGTGAACAAACCTATAAGTGAAGAGGAGTCTAATGAATTTCTGAAGTTCATGAAGCATAGTGAGTATAGTGTGGTAGATCAATTGAAGAAAAATCCTGCTTGAATCTCTTTAATGTCACTTATCTTGAGTTCTGAGTTACACCGTAAAGCATTGCAAAAGGTGTTGAATAAAGCATATGTGCCACAAGATATTACTTAAGATACAATGGAACATTTGGTGGGAAGAATTCAAGCCTCCAATTACTTATACTTCATTAAAGATGAGCTAGACCCGGAAGGGACTAGGCATAATAAGCCCTTGTACATCACCATGAAATATAAGGACTGTTTGATCGGCAAAGTGCTTGTGGATAATGGTTCAGCTTTGAATGAAGGCATATACTAGATGAGATGCCAATGATGCTACTCATATGAGGCCAAGTACTATGACATCTAGAGCATATAATGGTTCCCCTAGATAGGTAATATGGACCATTGACATTGAATTGTTTCTAGGGCCTCAGATGTTTTTGATAACCCTACAAGTGATGAATATCCATCCTTCGTACAACATGTTATTAGGAAAGCCATGGATACACGCCTTTGGGCTGTGACATCATCTCTACACTAATGTCTGAAGTACATTATCAATGGTACTCTAGTGAAAGTTAAGGCAGAAGAAACCTTATCCATGATAAGGAATATGACTGTCCCTTATATTGAAGCAGAAGATTGCAAAGATGGAAATTTCCATGCCTTCGAGATTGTGAACACTGAATGGGTACTAGAGAATACGGTGTTGAGAAGACCAATTATTTCTGATACTGCTAGAATGATAGGTAAATGCTTTTTGAAACATGGGCTACCATTCTAGAATGATCCAATTGCTGGAAATCTTAAAAGAGTCAACATGATGAAAATTAAGGCTGCTGATCAGAGGTTTGGGCTTGGCTTTAAGCCTAAGAAAGATGATCACAAGAGAGCTGTTAGGATAAAGCGAGAAAGAAGGTTGGCCAGAATAGAAGGAAGAAAGCCAGAGGAAAAAGACATTGTAATCCCACCTATTCATGTTTCTTTTCCAAAGTCAGCATATGTGATGAATCCTAAAAACATGATGGAAGTTTTGGGACAGAAACTTGGTGTCATGGATATCAACAATGTAGAGGAAGGTGAAGGGAAAGGCTGGAACTGTGATGATGAGCAAAAAACAATAAAAGAAGATGAATTGTTGCCTCAGTTAATTGTCTATTCTCTAGAAGAGGCTCCAACCAGTGCCTTTGTGCGAAAGCTTTCAGATGAAGAAGTATTCCAGAATTGGGAGATTGAAGAAGCCCTAATTGTTTTCAAGAAGAAATGATTAAGCGTCTACTTATATTTGCTTTTATGTGCTCTATGTGCTTTGCATTGTAGTTTGCTTTATGTTTTTATACCTAGTTGGAAATCTTGGCTCAAGATGACAATATAAGGTCTTTTCATAATTATTGAGCTAACTTTTAAAATATTATTGAGATCATGCATTTTCATCAACAATTGTTATCTTTCTTTTGTTTTGTTCGGCTACAAGATATGCATTCACACTAAAAACACCTTCCACTTTCAGGAATTCTGAAAGTGAATCCTCCATAAATCCACAAACATATTGCATTGAAAATGAATGGCCAAACTTTGATAAGGATGAGATTGCAATGGATAAAGAGGAATGGAATGAAGAGTTTACTAGACGGGTAGAACAGTCGGAGCATGCTTGGAAACCTGCAAAGAAAGAATTAGAGGTGATAAATGTAGGCACTGAGCAAGATAAAAGAGAGCTAAAGATTGAAACTCTGATTACTATAGAAGAAAGATATAATTTAACCTCACTACTACAACAGTATATCGATGTGTTTGTCTGGTCTTATGCAGATATGCCTGGTTTGGACATTGATATTGTAGTATACAGATTGCTTTTGATAGAAGGATGTAAACCTGTTAAGCAGAAATTAAGAAGAACTCACCTGAATATTGTGCTCAAGGTTAAGGCAGAGATAGAGAAGCAGTGGGATGCTGGTTTTCCAGAAGTTATTAAATACCCTTAATGGGTATCTAATATAGTGGTTGTACCAAAAAAGGATGACAAAATCAGAGTATGCGTAGATTTCAGGGATCTAAATAAAGCTAGTCCAAAAGATGATTTTTCTTTGCCTCACATAGACGTCCTAGTAGACAATGCTGCTAGGAGTTCAACTTACTCCTTTATGGATGGATTCTCCGGTTATAACCAGATTAAAATGGCTAAAGAAGATAAAGAGAAGACCACTTTTGTCACACCATAGGGAACATTTTGCTATAAAGTGATGTCATTCGAATTAAAGAATACTGGAGCCACATATCAAAGGGCAATGGTGACACTTTTCCATGATATGATATATAAAGAGATTGAAGTGTATATGGATGATATGATTGCCAAGATTGCCAAGTCTAAGAATAAAGAAGATCATGTTCAAGTTCTAAGAAAATTATTTGATAGACTAAAGAAGTATTAGTTGAAGCTGAATCCTTTAAAATGCTCATTTGGGGTGAAGTCTGGAAAGTTGCTAGGATTTTTGATAAGCAATAAAAGAATAGAGGTTGATCCTGATAAAGTGAAATCAATTCAGGCTATGACAATTCCTAAAACCGAGAAAGAAGTAAGAGGCTTCTTAGGATGTTTGAATTACATCGCTCGATTCATATCTCAATTAACAGCAACATGTGAGCTAATTTTTTGA